>NC_077228.1:499027611-499327611 GCF_027887165.1 Monodelphis domestica
CTATGATTGAGTATCTGAAGACAGGAACCAGTACTTTTATGTACTATTCAGTTCCTATTTGTCTTTCTCTCCTGCCTCTGTACATGCTATCTAGGAAGGCTGTAGAAAGGGCCCTAGTTTAGGATTCAGAGGACTGGGGTTCCAATTCCATGTCTGATGCTTGGTATTTGAATGACTGCAGGCTAAGCCACTTCTCCCTTTGCCTCAGTTTCTTCATCTTTAAATGAAAGGACTGGACTCGATGGCCACTGAGACCCCTCCCCGTTCTAGAGGTAGGCTCCTTGTGTACTTTGGATAAATCACTTCACCTCATGCCAGTAGAAGACAAGTCCATTGAGTGCAAAGAGTAGTTTCATTTTCACCTTTGGGTCCCCAGTTTCTAGCACATGCAGTGGGTGCTTAATAATTGTTTATAAAATCAAAGTATAATTTACCCCCTCGGACCTCAGTATACTCATCTGTAAAATGAAAGGGTCCCTTCCAGATCTAAATCCCATGCTCCTATCTCTCATCCATAGAAAAGTTCCCAAGATGCCATGCTTTGAGATGCTGGGTCTCTTGGAGGAGGAAGGAAAAAGAAAGGAAGGAAAGAACCTGAAGGTTTCCAAAGGTGGCGTAAGCAAGTGGCAAGCCCATGGAAAAAAACAGCAACAAAACAATTAAAACTGAAGTTATCCTGACTAAGCTTGGCTCCAAAGAAGAGATAAGAGAAGGCACCTCCCTCCCTTCCCTGAAGAGGTGGGGGGCAGAGGGGGGGCGCATATGGGTGTGGAGCACCATAGATGATGTCACACTTTCTTCATGCCTTAATTTTGCAGGACTATCCCCCCCCCCCATTTTTTATTCTTTGCTATATGAGACAGAAAGGAGAAAGGAGTGAGGCATTGAGAAATGTTGGTGAAGTTAAAAAAAAAAGAGGGTTTTTTGGACTGAGTAATAAATCCAGGGGTGTCCAGAGACAAATACACACACAAGAAAAACCTTTCCATTTCCCTGGCATGCGTGGGAAGGGGGGTAGCTGATTCTGGAAAGCAACACTAACACTTTTTTAATTTTTTAATTAATACTTCTAAACCCAAAGTCTAGATGTGATTATTTCATTCTCCAGATTCAGAGAACCTAAATTCAAACTCAGGTCCTCTTAAATCCATAGGTAAATCCACCTAACTTCTTGGGTCTTCACTAGATGGCCACTGAGATTCCATCCACTTCTAGATCTATGATCCTACAATAATATCCCCATAACTCAGATGGGTAAACTGACAAGGAACACTGAGCCCAGTTATTACACTATCTCTGCCTCCTCAAATCCCTTGGCTCACCTCAGATGGGCTCCTTTCTATGAGAGACCTTCTCTCACTTCCTTCCAGACAGTATTTTGCATAGATTTTATATTTTCTGACCCCATGACTGTGCAACTCTGCCTCACACGCAAGTCAAGACATCACCCACGACTCAAAAACAAAGCGCTCAGGACCACAGTCGCACATATGGTTGTTTCTCTCCGTCGAAGATAAGCTCTGCTTTTCTGTTCCCGTCACCTTGCACATTGAGTGTTCAACAAATTTGTGTCTGATCAAATTGAATTGAATTGGTTTATGCTGACCTTCCACAACTGGTCCCACTTTATCTGTGATTATAGAAATTTAGCCTGGATGGAGCTCCTTCACAAAGGCCAATTTTTTATCACCAACAAACCAGGAGCAAGTAAACCTCCGGCCGTTCATAGGTCTATGGATACTCCAGAAAGCTGGCCTTTGGGAAGTGGCCATGAGAAGAAAGGGAGTTTGGGTCCAAGGTCCACAGCAGACCATCCACTACTGGCTGTCTGTGTGGCCCCACTATTTGTCTTCTGGGAAGGAAAAGCATTAGGTTAGTGGGGCTCCCAGAAATCCACCCTGATCCTAGTGGTTTGCGAAGAGAACTCAAGGTTGGCTTGGGCACATTCTCACTCTTCCTCCTATTGCTTTAGTTAAAGTAGCTAAAGATCAAATGAGATGGTAATTGCTTTTTTGAAACCCTTATATTCTGTCTTAGAAGTATTGGTTCCAAGGCAGAAGAGTGGTCAGGGCTAGGCAATGGGGGTTAAGTGACTTGCCCAGGATCACACAGCTGGGAAGTATCTGAGGTCAAATTTGAACCCAGCATCTCTCATCATCCAGGTTTGGTTCTTTACCCACTGA
Organism: Monodelphis domestica; assembly: GCF_027887165.1. NCBI lineage: Eukaryota > Metazoa > Chordata > Mammalia > Didelphimorphia > Didelphidae > Monodelphis > Monodelphis domestica. The sequence continues at coordinate 499,029,795 of NC_077228.1, forward strand.
GCTACCCAGCTGCCCTGAGATGGCCATTTTTAAAATTTTATTTTTAAAACCCTCACCTTCCGTCTTGGAGTCTTTACTGTGTATTGGTTCCAAGGCAGAAGAGTATTAAGAGCTAGGCAATGGGGGTTAAGGGACTTGCCCAGGATCACACAGCTGGGAAGTATCTGAGGTCAAATTTGAACCCAGCATCTCTCATCATCCAGGTTTGGTTCTTTACCCACTGAGCTACCCAGCTGCCCTGAGATGGCCATTTTTAAAATTTTATTTTTAAAACCCTCACCTTCCGTCTTGGAGTCTTTACTGTGTATTGGTTCCAAGGCAGAAGAGTATTAAGAGCTAGGCAAGGGGGGTTAAGGGACTTGCCCAGGGTCACACAGCTGGGAAGTGCCTGAGGCCAGATTTGAAGCCAGCATCTCTCATCATCCAGGTTTGGTTCTTTACTCACTGAGCTACCTAGTTGCCCAGAGATGGTCATTTTAAAGCACTTAGCTTTGTGCCTGACACATAGGAAATATTATAAATTTATTAGTTTTATTTTTATTTATTAATATAATTGTATATATGAATATAATTTAATGATGAAAATAATGAGCTATTTAATTATATTAGCATATCAGAAAGCTATTGAAACTGGAAGTCGAGGGACCCACCTTTTTTCCCAGTAGCTATGGGATCTCAGGCAAATCGCTTTCCCTCTTTGTGCCTGATTTTCTCCAGTGAAGAAGCTGCCCTACAAAGCCTTTTAAGGTCAACTTGAGCTTCCCTTGAGTTATTAGTATTTCTACTTGGCCATTCCCAAGTTCCTTTGCACGTGGGCACCTTTCCTCCTCCAGTAGAACGGAAAATCCTTGAGGGCAGGCAGAAATGGTTTTATTTTTGCCTCTGTCCCCCCAGATTCCAGGATAGTATCCTGCATACAGCAGGGACTGAATAGATACTTCTTACATTCATGTTATAGGATCTTCGATTTTTAACACAAACTGATCCTATTGTTCAGTTTCTCCCCCATCTCAGAGATGAGGAAACTGTGGCCCAAAGAAGTTAAGAGACTTGCCCAAGATCTCACAGATAATAACAGTTGACAGCAAAATTTGCATTCTGGTAATAAAGCAAGTTGAGTGGTCTAATGGATAGATCACTGGGCCTGGAGTCAGGAAGACTTGAGTTCAAATACAGCATCAGTTACTTATTAGCTGTGTGACCCTGGGCAAATCACTTCACCCTGTTTGCCTCAGTTTCCCCATCTGACAAATGAGCTGAAAAAGGAAATGGCCAACCAGCAGTATCTTTGCCAAGAAAACCCCCAAAAGGGGTCACGAAGAGCTGAACGTGACTGAAAACAACTAAACAACATCAAGGTCATAGATTTGGATCTGGACCTCAGGGGTCACCTAGGCGAACTCTACTTTACAGATGAGGAAACTGAGTCCTGGGAAAGTTAAGTGATTTGCCAAAGGTCCCCCGGGGGGCATCAGAGGAAGGATCTGAAGCCAGATTCTCTGATTTGGGAGCCAGTGAATATTGATAGAAGGTCCATTAGAGCCCTAACACTTGGGGGCTCCTGGGGGGCTCCTGGGGTGGGTGCTGAGAGTTCCAGTTTTCAGCCAGCCACAAGCTTTTTGGGCACTCCTATCACTCCAGTCCAGGGCTGCCTCTCCTCCATCCCTGCCCTGCTTGCCTGGCCAGACTCTACCACCGGCCCCTCCACGGCTGGGCACAGGGAGCTGGACCCAGGAGGAAGAGGACAGTCCAAGCCAGTGACCCCATGGCGACCTCCACACGACCTCAGCTTGTCAGAAAGCTGCTGGCCCTTTGTTTGTGGCTCAGGCTGGGGACTTTGGTTTGCAGATCACAGGTAGTGGCACAATGCACATTGTATTCCCAAGAATGCCCCTTGCCCCCACCACTCCCCCAGCCCTCCTTCCCGGCGTCCCATTCAGGCCTTTTGCTTACTACAAGCCCAGCTCAGCACCAACCACATGCAGTTTGCGGCTCTCCTCCGAAACGCTTTGTCTTTCCCCAGAGGAGCCCGGTTACCCTGAAGCTCACCCCAGCCTTTTCCCAGGGGCTCCCCAGGCTCCAGCAAGCCACCGCTTCTTCCTACCTAGCAACAATAAAAATAATAATAATGGACGGTGACAGAGCACCTTCACTCTCCCAAGCACTTGGCACACATTCTCACTCCAGCCTCACAACTTGGGTACCAAGCGATAGTGTTTTCTCCATTTCACAGAAGCTCAACAAAGTTAAATGACTTACCCAGGGTCATGCAGATAGGGTCAGATGGAATCTGAAGCCCCTCAGCTCTGCCTCTGACTTTCCCTGGCTCAGCAAAGTTAAATGACTTACCCAGGGACATGCAGTTGGGTCAGATGGAATCTGAAGCCCCTCAGCTCTACCTCTGACTTCCCTTGACTCAGCAAAGTTAAATGACTTACCCAGGGACATGCAGATAGGGTCAGATGGGATCTGAAGCCCCTCAGCTCTGCCTCTGACTTTCCCTGGCTCAGCAAAGTTAAATGACTTTCCCAGGGACATGCAGATAGGGTCAGAGATGGGATTTAACTCCCCTCACCCTAGCCTCTTGGTTTCCCTCTCTTTCTGAACTCAAATCTCAACTTCTGCAGACCTTTCCCCGTTCTCCCAGCTCTAAGTGCCTTCCTGCCATCAACTCTGCATATAACTCATATGGATCTGATTCTTCCCACCCACATTAGATTATAAGCACCTTGAGGGGAGGAACTGTTCTTGCCTGTCTTTGGATCTTCAAAGCAGGCACACACTAGGCAATTGCTATATGTCTGATGACTGACCAGCTGATTCACTCTGAGCCCAGCCCGCTGTCTGCCAGATCACACTGTTTCCTTCCTCCTATCATTCCAAGGGTAGATTCAAAGGGTGGGACTCCGAAGGGGAGCTTCAAGGTATATGCTTAAAACCTCCACGCTGTGAAGCCAAGAACTGCCTCCCTTTGGTTTTATCCCCGGCAGCCAGCACAGCTCGTGGCACACGGTGGGCACTTCATGAGTGATCGAGTGATTGGCTGATGTCTGTTGCCTCGTGGAAGGAAATGACTCTCTCTCAGCTTGGAAGGGAGCATCGACAGCCACAGTATGTGAATCCTTTCCTGGGCATTCTGGTCTCCTGTCAAAGCCACTGAGCCATGGTGCCCATGGGGTCGTTTTGACACCTTGGGTTGGCTTTGGATTGATGGAAGGCTAATCCCTTTCTAGTCTCAGTCTAATTCTAGTAGACCAGCTAGAAGGAATCACTATTGGACCTAGATCTAGACAAATTCATGCCAAGATGGCGGGATCCTTCATTTTGAACTAGAGGGGACCTCAGCAGCCATCTTGACCAACTCCCTTCATTTTACAGACAAGGAAACTGAGGCACGGGGAGATTTCAAGTGAGGTTGTCCAAGATCACACTGGTAATAAAGATGCAGACACAGGGGCCCCCTGAGTCTACAGCCCCATGTTGAGCTGCATCAGGATGACCCAGCAGAGAATTAAAGGGAAAAACTTCCATTTTGGCTAGCCTAGTCACAAAGAATGCCTGGCATCTGCTTCAGCAGGATTCTGGCTGGAGAGGAGGCACTATGCCAGGCCTATACTCTCCAGATCATTGGGGACACCACAGGGGACAATGGTAGAAGTAGTATCTGAAAGCCATCTTTATAAAAAAATGTTTCTGAGTTCCTAACTATATGGCATGTATCCTGACATTTCTGAACTTCATTAAAGATTACACACATCACCTCATGTGGTTCTCATTATACCCTTCAAATTGACACTGAAGCCTCAGTTTACCATCTGTGTACATTGGGAATCATTGTGCATTGCATGGTCATATAGCTAAGTGTAAACAGCAGCAACAAGATTCAAACTCGGGACTTCCTAACTCCAGGTCCAGAATCTATTCAGGAGCCCCAGACTACTTTTCATGTTATCTATCCTACATTTTTTAAGGAAAAAAGATGGATGCTAAAGCAGAGACTTGGCTGAATGAACCCAGTTGCATAAATGAGGGATGTGGCCAGTGTCTTTATCACCAAAAAACTCCTAGGAAACCAGCAAAACCCAGCCAGACCACTCAGGAAGCAAGGAAATGTTTAGGTACTCTGATTGTGTGACCTTGGGAGGGTTACTCAAACTCCCTGGGCCTCAGTTTCCTCTTATGTAAATAAAATGGGACTAATAGGACTGGATAACCCTTGAGGGATCCTATCATCTTAGTGTGAAATCTTCCAGCTTCACTAATTAACTGGAGAACGGAAGAGGGGAAAAGGTCCTGCCAACCTGTGTAAGGTTCTACCAGTCTGGCCTCAATCAAAGCAACAGGGACGACTGGTTTGATGAAGTCTAACTCCCTAATTTTACAGATGGGGAAACTGAGACCCAGGAGAATTAAGAGATTGCTCAAGGAACTAAGCATCAAAGGCTAGATTTTATAATAATACAGTAGCAAAAAATGTTGTTATTGTTAGTCCCTCATTTCCAAAGATCAGTGGTATCACTGGGTGCTGTCTCAATTTGTGTGTGAATTTTAAGTCATAATGATAGCTAGTATTTAACTCTTTAGGGTTTACAAAAAACTTTACATATTATCTTCTTTTTTTTTAAACCTTTATCTTCAGTTAACATGGTCACTATAAGGAGGAAGTTGGGGCAGGATTATAAAATGCAGCATCTCTCTCTGATCCTCTTGGCCAAGCCACCTCGCTGCCCCTTTACATATCATCTTAAATTGATCTTTACAACAACCCTGGGAGGTAGGTGCTATTATTATTATCCCCATTTTACAGATGAGGAAACTGAGTCCTTGGGAGCATCAGTGATTTGCCCAAGGTCATGCAGGAAGTAAAAATCAGAGGAAACAGGCTAAGAGACAGTAAATGACTTGCCCAGGGTCACACTGACACTTAATATCTTGAGGGGAACTCAGGTTTTCCTGACTTCAGGGTCAGTGCCCTATCCACCATGCCATCTGCCTGCCTTCTCCACGGACTTCTCTCTTCATCACAGACCCTGCTTCTGTAGTCTCTATCTAAATAGCCTCACCCACCAACCAGCCATCAGGACCCTGAAGCCAGAACCACTGCTTTTTCACTATTCTGTATTATGTCCGTTCTATGCCCTGGCTGACAGTAGGTATTTAGTAAACACTGATCAAGTGTTGGGCTCCAGAGCCAGCAGACATCTAATGACAAAGACATGGAGAAATGGCACTGTGTGCCCCCTTTGGCACATTAATCTTTATACTGTGACATTGGAAAGGGCAAATGGGCAGAAATCTCAACTCTTGAATCTCCCTGTACAGAGCCACCATCTCTCGTCCTACATCCCTTCTTAGAATAACATCCTGGCTGGTACCCTCCTGAGGAATGACCCAAAGCATCTTTTTTACTAGCAGAAAGAACCAAGAGACACTTGGGAGTGGGAGGACCAGACTCCACCCACTTCAGTGGCCTTCATGGGGAGAGTACTCAACCAGTGGGACTGCTTGGTCAGTCTCCTTACCTGATAGCTTACTTGGAGGAGAGGCACTTGGTTGCGTGTGGTGGGGGGAGCCATGGGACAACATTGGGTTCAGGCCATGTGGCTGGTTTGTACTGTACGCATCCATGGCCAGCTTCTGGCGGAAGGCCTCCTCCTTCCTGCGGTTGGCAAACCAATTGTAGACTCGGACCTCAGTAACCAAGTTGGAACCCAGACCATGAGCTTTAGATGGGGAGACTCCTCGTTGCAGACACTCTGCCCTGTGAACAAAGGAAAGAGAGATGTGGTAAGATAGTATGGCGGGAGGTAGGGTTCTTGGGGATTTCATGTCAAGCACCAAAAGCCAACAAGAGTTGTTGCTAGCATATAGTGAGATTAAAATTAGGGTCCTGGATGGAGGGGTGGAGGTGGGGTGAGGACCTGATCTCTCTAAATGAGTCCTGGGTCATCAGATGAAGGCAGGTTAAGAAGAATCTGGACACTAAGTCATAGGGTCTTCTTGTCCCTCTTTCCCACCAAATTCTCCATAGCAAAAGTGTCCTCAAAGAATTCTTGACTATACGCTAGAGCAGGGCTTCTTTCTTCCTTTATTTTTTTCTTTTTTCTTTCTTCTGTCTCTTCTCTCTCTCTTCTCTTCCCCTCTCTCCCCTTCTTCCTTTCTTCATTCCTTTGTTCCTTCTTTCCTTCATTCCTCCCTTCCCTCCTTCCTTCTCACCCTCCTTCCTTCTTTCTTTCCTTCCTTCCCTTCTCATTATGAACTTTTTTGGCAGTGTGGTGAAGTCAGAATAGTGTTTCTACATACATAAAATAAAATAGAATGGATCACAAGGGAAATCAATAATATTGAAATGTAATGATGAAAAGAATTATTCTAAAAAATCACAGACTCAAGGTTCACAGCACATCTGTCCTATAGACTGTGAGTATAGCTATGGTTGGAGGGCAGAATGGCACAAAGGTGAGAATGTTGGATTTGTAGTCCAAAGACCTGTATTCAAATCCTGGCTCTACCACTCATTACCCCTATAACCTAGGGCAAATCACTTTTCAGAGTCTATTCCCACCTCTGTAAGAATTGAATGAACTTGATATCCTCTGAAGTTACTTCCAGTTCTAAATCTGAAGGTCATTTGCATGGACCAAGTCAACAGAAGCCTTCGCATGGACCACATGAGTGGTTCCTGATTAGAAATGAAGGGAGCTGTTGCAGCTTTGATCTCCTGAGAACTTTTAATTTTGTCATTCCTCCTTTCCCCCCAAAATATCAAAACTCATTTTCTATGTGGATCATAGACATGGGAGGGACCTTACTAATCATCCAGTCAGAGAATCCCGAGTTTGCTGGTAGAAGGGGCCACAGGAACCATCTTAATTCAGCCCCCTCATTTTACAGAGAAGGAAAATGGAGGTCCAGAGAAGTGAATTGCCCAGCATCATCACATAGATACCAAATAGTGAAGCCAGGATTCAAAGAACCGATACACTGCACCCTGCACAGAGTCACTTAAGGGTTTGAGAGAGCAGTGGCTAGCTCTGTGACCCTGGTCAAGTTTCACGTAACCCCTCTGCCTGGCCCTTGCCACTCTTCTGTCGTAGAATTGATACTAAGATTTAAAAGAAAAGGATAGGATGGGAATTCAGTTCCTTCTGATTCCAAGCTCAAGCCACTCACCAAACATTCCATTTTACGGCTAAGGAAACTGAGACCTGGGGAGGTGAAACATGTGGCTCCACCTCACATAGGAACTAGCAGTAGGGTAGGCACATGAGGCCAGTTCCTCTGATTCCAAATACAATGCTCTCTTTCCATCATACCACACGGTCTCTGAGATCACCATTCCAGTTCCTATAGAGCACATTGTTCTTTGGGAAACTTTCAGGCAATGAACAAAGAAGTATGAGAGAGGCAAGAGTTCGTAAGCATCCCCCCTCTCCTATGAAATGGGATCTGGAAAAGTCTTTAAAGGAGGGATGATGTGGCTTAGTGACTGTACATGGTAGACCGAACACCCCCAGCTGCCTCATCCTATCAGAAAGCCAGAAGAGTGGATAAAAGAAAGTCTTCCCCCTCCCCCCCAGGCAGAGTTCAATGACTTGGCCAGGGTCACACAGCTAGTGAGTGTCTGAGACCAGATTTGACCTCAGGAAGATGAATCTTCCTGGTTCCAGGCCTGGCACTTTATCCATTGTGCCAGCTAGTTGCCCCTAGAAGGCCATTCTTAAGGGGGTGGGGTCCTGGTTTCCCTGTACTCATTTTCTGAGTATAGTTAGAACAGGCTGAGGTTCCAGTGGCATTTGGGAAAGGATTTTCCTACTTCCCAGGATCCTTTCCCCCCACCCCCATCAGATCTCATCACATCCATCAGTGCCCACACCCAATCCTGCCAAATATCCCCATGCCATTCAAACTGAATTTTAGCAGTCACACAAATATTTACTGGGTTTTGCACTAGTAAAAAGCATTAAGGAGTGAATGATATTCACAGGGAAGCAAAGATATAAAAATCTCATTTCCAACACTTCTTGGATGACTTTGGGCAAGTCACTTAACTTCCACAGGCCTCAGTTTCTTCATCTGTAAAATTTGGACTGGATGGTCTCTGTGGTCATTCCCCCTACCACAACTACCACCACCCTTAGCTCTAACTCTAGATCTTATGATCTAATTAGTACCTTGTGACCCTGGCAAGTCATTTATCTCACTGGACCTCAGTTTCCTCCTCTATAAAATGAGAAGAACTAGATGGAGAGTTGAACTAAAGTCTCTTTTAGATCTATGAGCCTATAATCCTATGGGTGGGGTGGCAGCATAATACAGTGGAAAGCAAGCTGCATTTGACATCAAAGGGTCTGGGTTCGATTTGTGCCCCTGACATTTCTTACCTGTGTGACCTCAGACAAACCCCTCTAGACCTTAGTTTTCTCATCTGTAAAATGAGAAGGTTGGAGTCGTTTTCCTCTAAGACCCATTCCTCCATTTAGGGACCTGCACCGCAGCTTTGGGCACATAGTAAGCATTGAATAAAAAGCTCTTTAAAAACAAATATTTGTGGATCTATAAATGTGGATGAGAAAGGCAGAGATGAAACACACACATGGGGGTCCCAGGATTTCTAATAATGACCTCAGTTCCAATGTGCCTTTTGAGCTAGTTATTTATAATTTATTTAAAATAACTTAATATTATAATTTATTTATATTTGATTTAATAATAATCATAATCATCTTCTAATGCTATAAGAACATGATAGGAAGGAAGCTCCTTGAAGGTAGAGACTTTTCACCTTTGTATCTCCCAGTATTTAGCATTGTTCCATAGTAGGTGCTTAATAAATGCTTTTTTTTTTTTTAAACCTTACCTTCTGTCTTAGTATCAGTTCCAAGGAAGAAGATCAGTAAGGGCTAGGCAAAAAAGGTTAAGTGACTTGCCCAGGACCACACAGCTAGGAAGTATCTGAGGTCAAATTTGAACCCAGTACCTCCTATCTCTAGGTCTAGCTCTCTAACTACTGAGCCACCTAGCTGCTCCAGTAGCTTCATTTCTAACTTCTATGGGACCAAAACCATGCCTCCGTCTTCACTGATGACATTCAATAGATCTATTTCATCTGATCACCAATAGCTTCCAATTGTCTCTTGATGCATCTTAGATGACTTGAACTGGTTCCCAAAAGAACCATCCTAAGCAGGTTGGAGGGGATGTGGCTAATACAGTCCTTTCTCCTAGGATTTTTTTTTAGGCAAACAGGATTAAGCAACTTGCCCAGGATCACATCTGAGACCAGATTTGAACTCAGGAAGATGTATCTAAGATGTGGATGTATCTAAGTATGGCCAGTGTGACACATAGTAGGCTCTTCATATTTAGCAGCTGAGGTATCAAGGTCATTCATTACCTGTTGCACTCTTCTACGAGGGCTTCTCTCTCCTCCTTGCTGGGGTTCTTTTGCCGGTCGTAGGCCTGGTACAAGATTTGCTGGGATGCGGGCCCCCACTTGAAGCGATTTCGACGCATCTTTTTGTTGGCAGGCTCAGAGCAGGCATCATCCGGCTGCCCAGCCCCCTGGCTCTGCTGGCTGAACTCTGGAAAGAGAAACAGCAGCTGATCCTGACTGCTTTTGTCTGTCATATTTCCAGAACTTTGGACTGTCTGGTTGAATTCTGAAAAGAGAAAGGAGTAGATTTCATAGGGTCTGTAGCCTCCACCCAGATGACAGACAGACACATAAACACCTACATTTCCTTCTCCTGATTTTGCACTCCAGCTCTCACCTTTTCTATCTGGGTGACCTTGGGCAAATAATGTTTCCTCTCTGAGTCTCAGTTTCCTCATCTGTAAAATGAAGGGATTTGACTAGCTGACCCCTGCGGGTCTTTTTCAGATCTAAACCTATGACGCTATCAGCCAATATTCTTTCTTTTTTTTCTTTTTCATGGAGTTCCAAGCCCAAGAGCTATTGTTTCAGAAATCATTTGTTTTTATTTGACCCTCAGCCATAAAGCAATACTCTAAAACTAGGCCACTTTCTCTGGTTTGGTTTATTTTAGCATCTTACAGAAAGAATTCGTGGCCAGGTGGGATTCTCTGGGGTCTCTTTAAGTCAAAGCTTTGGGGCAAACTACTTAAAAATTTCATTTTGGAGCCCAAGTCTTTCAAGGAAACATTTTTAGGAATTGGAAGAGTTGGACCCCGAATACAGCTCTAATTGTTTGCACCTCAGATATTCAGATTTAACCCCTTTCTATAACCACCTTAAGTGGGGCTCTTTTTAGCTACACACTGACATCCAGCCCCAAATTCTGTAGCACAGAATTACCAGGAATAGGAGAAGCTTTACTGGCTAACTTACTTAACCCCTAATGAGGCTCATTTATGAGGAAGGCACAATAACAATCATAAGTGCTTTCTATAGGTTTTCCTCCCTCCCAAACAACCTGTGAGATAGAGATATAAACATTATTTTTAAAAAACCCTTATAGATGCTAGGTATCATTTCCAAGGTAGAAGTGCAAAAAGGGTTAGCTAATGGGGGTTAAGTGACTTGTCCAAGGTCACACAACTAGGAAGTATCTGAGGCCACATTTGAACCCAGGACCTCCCATCTCTAGGTCTGGCTCTCTATCCATTGAGTTGCCTACCTGCCCCTATTAATTTTTCTTTAAATCCCTACCCTCTGTCTTAGTATCAATTCTAAGACAGAAGAGCAGCAAGGGCCAGAAAATCAAGGTTAAATGCCCAGGGTCACACAGCTAAGATCAGATCTAAACCTAAGTCCTCCTGTCTCCAAGCCTGGTACTCTCTCCACTGGGCTTCCCACCTGCCCCTAAACATTATTATTACCTGAATTGTGAAGAAGGAGAAACTGAGGTTCATAGAGAAGTGATTTGCCATGGGCTCACATAGATACTATGTAACAAATCAGGATTTCAAACCCCAAATCAAGGAGGCAGTGTAGTGCAGTAGATTCTGAAGTCAGAGGGCATGGATTCAAATCCTGGGTTCTACTATTTACTACATGTTGGGTCTTGAGCAAATCATCTGACTTCTCTCGGTCTCCAGTTTTTTTACCAATAAAATAAAAGAGTTGAGTTAGAGGGGCCCTTCTAATCCTCAATCTATGCTCCTTTAATTTGGGTTCAAATCCAGTCTCTGCTCATTCACTCCCTTTCCTTTCTTGGATCCTTGAAATATGACTCTCACTAGTTACAAGCATATATGATGGCCAAGGCTTAGGTATGCTACACAGCCCCTTGGAGAGGAAATTGGACGCATCACAAACAAGCTTGTCAAGCCCTTTCATGACTGTCCATTTCTGTTAGTGAATCATGAGATAAAAGTTTCCTTTCTTTTCTAACACCTTGGTAATAAAGGATGATTCACTAGATAAAGGGCAGGAAATGGATATTTTCAGGAATTGTTGTTCCATCATTTTTTTTTTGTCACTTCCGACTCTTCGTGACCCCACTTGGGGGCTTTCTTGGCAAAGATACTGCCATTTCTTTCTCCAGCTCATTCTGACAAATTGGAAATTGAGGTAAACAAGGTTAAGTAATTTGCCCAGAATCACACAGCTAGTAAATATCTGAAGATGGGCTTGAACTCAGGTCTTCCTGTCTCCAGCCCAAGTACTTTATCTACTGAGTCACCTGTCTGCCCAAGATGCAATAAAAGCTACAATTTTAAAATGAGGTATTTTTTTAAATGAGAAAGAAGTTAATTTTTAAAAGTTTAGAGCTTGGGGGCAGCTAGAGGGCTTCATATTGAGAGTCATGCTAGAGATGGGAAGTATTCCTCAGATACTCCCTAGCTGTGTTACCCTAGGCAAGTCATTTAACCCCCATTGTCTAGCCCTTAGCACTCTAGTATAATAACCAATACACAGTATTGATGCTAAGATGGAAAGTAGGGGTTTAAGAAAAAGAAAAAAGTTTAGGTCCGGAAGGGAACTTCCAAACTATTTTATTCATGAGGACACTCATACTTCAAGACAAGAACTGATCTATCCATCCCCTTGGAGATGTATAAATAGCAAACTTAAAGATTTAAACTTACATTCTCTGTCATGAAATCTAGTGATCTGATGTTCCCTATCAGTATGGTATAGTGGGAAGAATGCTGGATTTATTTGGTTTGGGTTTTTTGTTCAGTTGTGTCCAACCCTTCTTGAATCTATTTAGGATTTTCTTGGCAAAGATAGGAGTGGTTTGCTATTTCCTTCACTGGTTCATCTAACAGATGAGGAAACTGAGGCAAACAGGGTTAAGTGACTGGACCCGAGTTACATAGCTAGCAAGTATCTGAGGATGGATTTGAACTCAGGAAGATGAGTCTTCTTGATTCCAAACTGGAGAATATAAAATTCCTGTCCACGTCACTCAATTTCTCCATCTGTAAAATGGGCTCAGTAGAAATCTAAAAAACCTTTTGACAGTCTTAGCCACCTTTTGGAATGTAGTCAGAACCTAGGTAAGGTGAATAACAGCAATGGGAATAGAAATGATATTCTGATCTTTTATTGTGCTTTATTCTTTTCAAATAATTTTAAGTCTGTTATTATATATAGTCTCACAATAGGCTTGAATAACAACAATTTGTGTGTTTTTTTCCTAGGAGTTTACAAAGTGCTTTCTAGAGATCTAGAGATCCCACATCATCCTCACAACTCACACTTCCCTTCACTTTGCTCCCTTTATAATTTCTGGTTAACAAGGGGAAGTGAAAAACACAAACTGTCCATAAAGAAATTGATTTGCAGAACTTAGCTTCTGATTCATTCCCAATGGGACCCAGAAGGGTCAATTCTAGAGATTGTTCCTCTACAGTCAGTCCTTTCATGACAGCAGAGTCAAGACTGATGGATGGCGCAATTTCTTTTCTATAGTTTTATAAGGAAATATTTTCTGTCTGTGTGTCTCTATCTCTGTCTTTGATTCTGTCTCTGTCTCTGTCACTGTCTTATTCTGTTTCTCTCTGTGTCTGTCTCTCCATTTCTCTCTCTATCACTTTTTCTCTGTCTCTGTCTTCTACACACACCTCTCTATTTTTTACCTCTCTTCTCTTCCCTCTCTCCTTCTTTCATTTTACTCTCTACCCATTGTTTCCTCCTTTCTCCTTCCTTCTAATTTCTAAACTTTCCAAATCTAAAACTTTTTTTTAAAGGCTCAGGAGTTGGGGGCCGGAGGCACCTATTCATCACTCTATAATAAAGGCCATGAGATCCACCTTCTCCAACCCACTCATTTTATAGAGGAAGAAGTCAAAACTAGACTGAAGTAGTTTGAACAAAATCACCCAGATAGTAAGGATGGAGTGAGGATTTGAATCTGGGTCCTCTTGACTTCATATAGAGCATTTTTTTTTGCCATACAGAGGAAGCCAGGCTCTTGACCCTCACAAGATTCCCTGGCCTCATATTGTAGAAGAAATGAGAATATAAACATCTTAATTAGCTTAAGCTTTATTCCCCCAGCCTTTGGGGGAATAAAAATTAGTTGAGCCATCAAGTACTTTTATATGTCTTAGTGAGAAAAAACAAGTGGCCAGAAGGTGCTCAGTGTGGCATATAAACATACATATACACCACACAAAATATACATATATGGAAATGTATATATATATACACACACACATATATATATATATATATATATATACATTTACACATACCTGTGTCCATTTGTGTGACATAATGAGTGTATGTGTTTTTTTAACCAGGAAAAGAAGCATACCAAAATAATCAAAGCATAAAGGGGGGGGGTGTTATTCTTAAAGTAAAACAATTTTAAAGTAAAACAAATTCATGTTCATGTCACTCATCTATAACTCAGTAATTTCCAGACTCCTCCAACTTAAAAAAGTAGAGAAAAACCTTCTTGGTGCCAAGATTGTACAGGAAAATTGAGGTGGAGTGGAGGGAGGAGTCTGCTCTGGAGGGTGAGAGGGGTGGGATCAGATCAACCAACAGTAACTCCCAGCAAACATCCCTTAGTCCTTTAAAGCTGCCTGCTGGCCTGGCTTGCTATTAAAATTTGGACAGGAGAAGGGGCACCAAGGAGGGATTTGGGGTGCTGGTATTGGAATTCTTTTGATGATTCAGATGGTGAACAACTACTCAACCCTCATCTTGCCATTTGGGAAGTGAAGATTTCAATATTGAACCCTTCCCTCTCCCTACTTCCCTCTCCCTGACCCCTAAAGCCTGCCAGACTTCCCCAAGTAGGGACTTCAGGACTCTACCTGGTGACCTGTGGCATGGGGAGGGGAGAGGGTCACCCATATATCTTGTGCTTTTTCCAAAAGGGAGCAGAGCGTGGAAATAGCTTGTCTCCCTTGGAAACTTGGATCAGCAATCTGGCATTGTGTCGGTGTGCCCAGTCTAGTGTAGATGGGGTTGGGGTAGGGAGCGGGGAGGAGGCAGGGGAAGAAAGGCAGGGATTGTCCCCCTAAACCTACTTGGGAATAGGATGTACATATCAGAAACTGGAAACTAGAGTAGGGCTTTTTGCAGATATTAAGGGTTAAGCACGTAGCCAGCAAGCAGCAAAAAAACTGTTAGAGAGGAGCTTGTTTCCATCCATCCACAATGCAATTCCTGTCTGTCAGTATATAGTGGCACTGGGGCTAACCATCTCCACTACTTGGCCTGAAATGAATCATTTGTTCTAGTAAGAGTCCTTAATTATGGGTAAACTGAGGCAGTGTGTATACAGGTCAGTGTTAGAGCAAAGGCCCTTCAACACGCCAGATTCCAGATGAAAACACTTACGTCTCAAAATCTCTCTCTGCTTCCGGACATACCAGGTGTACAGTGCCGCCCGCTTCTGGGTCTTCATCGGGGTCCCCTTGTTGAGGTGCTGCGAGAGGTGAGACTGGTTCAGGCCTGTAACATCCACCACCTCCCTCTGGGGGATGTTATGCTGCTGCATATATCCCTTGATCATTTTGGCTGCCCTCCAGGGGTCCTCACTAAACAGGAAAGCACACAGTTAGGATGCTTGTTACAGCAACCCAGGAGAAACACTGATCCAGAAATTTCCAGACTTTTCAAATTGCAAGGGGCTTGAGATATCATCCTGCCCAATCTCCTTACTTCACAAAGGAAGAAACTGAGTCAAAGAGCTGATGTGCTTTATTTAAAGTCACCCAGGAAGTGGCTGAGGTGGGATTCTTGGGTTCCAAATTCACAGGTTTTCCATTATCTTATTCAATGCAACAAAACAAAACAAATCCAAAGCAAAACACAAAGTTTTAACTTTTCATGGCTCAAGGTAAAGAATTCCAGCCCCCCCCCCCAACCTATTCCATCCTGGGTTCACTGGGAGCAGGAGAACAAATTTGAAGTCCAAGCTCAAACTATCCAAAGAAAAGGAGGTGAAGACCTTTCCTCTGAACTGGTGGCCATACTACACTTTCTTTCTTCCATGAAAGTTGGGAAAGGAATTAGGAGACTTTTCCTAATCTCCTACTAGAGAAACCTAAATTTGAAACTGGGCAAAACTGAGAGTTTTTCTATCAATTTTATTTATTCTTTCCCTAACTATATAAGAAAAGGAAAACAAATTACACACACACTCTCACACAGGGATGCAAATATCATTATCTTCTGTTGGAGTTGATCCCAAGGTGATAGGGAATAGAAAGGAAGTGAATGTGAGCTTCTGTGGTCACCTAATTCCAGCCTGAACCTCGATTAAATTACTTCCTTTTGAGTGCCTTAGTTTCTGGTTGGCAAAAAAAAAAAAAAAGGAATAAATCCTTCCCATTCACCTCCAGAAAGAGTAAGAAGGGGAATACTGTTTCCCTTTTGTATGTTTGTAACATCTATTTTCAATATCCCAGAAAAGTATCCAGAAACTACCACTGGGCTAATTAACTTTCTCTTTGAAGGCAATTAAATATTTTTACTATGTGGACTCTAGCTTTTCCACTTCCAAGAGAAGAACCGAGAAAGACAAGACAAGATTTTACAATTCTGAATAATACATTAGAAATTTCAGCCTGGTTAGAAAAGAAAAGTCATTTCTTCCTATTCTGGCAAGATCTTCCCTCTGATGTGGTGGGACTATCTGAGAACACATTTCGTCCATTAGCTTCCATTTAGAGATCCGAACACATAATAATGTTTTTCAATCCTGTTACATTAAATTGGGGTGAGGGGGAGGGAAGAGAGGAGGGGAGGAACAACAATTGAGAAACCCAAACCCAAAACTTTTCAGAGTTTAAGAAGAAATATGCCAGGGCTAGCCAGTTCCTCCTTTGCAATAACCTTCAAATGCAATCTGTCCTTTAAGATATTTTTTTTCCTGTTATATCAGGTGGCTTGGAATTGACGAGACTTTATCTAAAACAAAAGATTATAGTACGCTGGGGGGGAAGGTGGACATCTCTAATTTTATGTCAACATACATGTTAAAATTCGTTTGAATGTGTGAGAATCCTTTAAAAATTATTTGAACCGATCACAACAAAGCGGGGTGTCACAATATAATAAGCAATTTCATTCTAAATTGTGTCATTCATGGAATCATTTTCGATTTTTTATGAATGAAATAAAAACACCCTAATAAATAATTATGCTATCACATTTTAAAATATTTTCTCTAACTTTAGCGATTCCTTTGGCAAATCCTTTGGTGATGAATTAATGAAGAAAAAATAGGTGTTCAATCCCCGAGTTTGGAGAGCTGCCGGTAAGGGGAATTCAGAGATTAGCCAAAGGAGCCACTCATCGCAAGCATTTATAAACTATCTCTAAAGTAGACATTTCTTTTGATCAGTATCAGAAGCAAAATGCGGGAAGAGAAAAGAGTTTCAAACTCAGAAAATGTACCTGGTATATATCTCAAAATGAACGATTTTGGAAACCAGCATTTAAATATCAGAAAATGCTCAGAAAATGTACCTAGCCAAATGTTATGAAATTTCCTTATAGAGAAGGGGGAAAATAAAACTTTGGGGGGACCGGTAAGAAAAATAATTTTAAAAGCTGAGAAGGGCGCTAATTTGTTTGTTTGTTTGTGTTAACAGGTTCTGGCGATTTGGGATTTTGTTGTTAGGCTGATTTTATTTTAGCATTTCAAAAACGCTAGGAAGTGAAGTAATCGAGGCCAAGCTCAACTCTGCCTGCCTGTTTCCAGTGGGGAATTCATGGAATAAATGAATGGAACGAACCCTCAGTGCCCAGAGCCCATAATGGAGCAGCTTCAAAATAAATACCAAACAATAATATTAATAATAATAAATGACCACACACACAAAAGTGGAGTCCTATTTGAAAAAAATAAAATAAAATAAAATAAAAACCTACCTAGAAAAAGGCCTCTTAAATCTTGGGATAAGAAGGTGTAGTTAAAAATTGACTCCAGAATTCAGAACTATTCCCCAGGAGTAAAAAGAGCCCGGTTAACCAGCTCTGTATTTGTAAATAGGATTTTAAATTTTTAAAAAGGAAGAAAGAAAGGAACGTAAAAGGGGGAAAAAATAAAGAAATCTTTCAGGTGGCATTCACTCTGAACAAACAAACGAGACAAAAGCTCAGGCCGCATTGTATTAGGAAGGCAGGTGTCAAAGGCCCTTATCTCCCGGCTGCTAGTCCCGCGCCCCGCGCCCTTCGCCGCCCAGTCGGTCCGGCTCACTCGAGTTTTCAAAACAATCTCCCTTTAGCCCTCGCGTGTCAATTTGCTGCCCCCACCCCCGAATCTCCCAAAGTCTAGGTGTAAGAGGCTTTCTCCCGGGGTCTTAAGGAGGGGAACGGGCGCGCCCAAAGCAGGCCCCCTGACCTGAGCTCAGCGTCACCCAAACCACGGAGCCTCGACCCCAGGAGAGAAGGAAGCTTGAAAGAAAGGCGGCTGAGTCTCCCTCCTCACCCCAACCCCTTTAAACTGTGGAAGGAAAATTCACCCGGGTTCTATCTGATTGTGTGTGCTCACGCCTAGAAGTGCGGCTTCCTTGACGGACAGCCCTTCAAATTTGTCGCGGAGAAAAGAAAGTCTTTCTAAAGAGAAGTTGGAGCCAAGTCACGCAGATCCGGACCCAGGGAATGAAGGAAGTGATCTGCCGCCAGTCCCCAGGAAAAGAACGGAGACGTTCCTACCTAAACCTGCGCTTTGGGACGCGGACTCTAAAGGAGATTTTGGGGTGGGGGGCTCATTTCGTGCCCAGCGGGCGGTCCGAACGCGAGGGGGAAGGAGGGAAAGAGCGGAAGGTAAGAGGACCTGGTTTCGGGCAACTACGGGGGCTTTCAGGACTGCCTTTGGGGAGCTTTAGGATGGGCCGGCCTGCCGGGGGAAATCGAGCCCCAGTCTAACTTTTGCTCCGCGCTGAGCCCCTCCTTGGGGTGCTAAGTGGGCCCGAGGGAGGGGCCGGGCCCAGGTGCTCGCGACAATGGTCCCGCGTGTGTGTTTGTGTAGCTGCTGGGAGTGTGCCCTGCCCGGTGTGTGTTTATTTCCTTCCCCCTTTTAAGCCCAGTTTACAACTTCACCAATGAATAACCCGCCTCTCTATTCAAGCCTAATCACGGCCCTTTGTGTATCTTTCTGTTGATGATTTATAGAAATAAATTAATAACACCCCAACTCCACGTGCTGCCGTGTATGTTTCATCCCGGCTGCAGCTAGAGCCGAGAGAGGGACGAGTGGAGTTGGGGGTACACAGGGGCTGGAGCCCCGAGGGTTGCCAAGACCCAGGTGAAACCCTACCCAGTCTCCTAAGGGCAGCGGCATCCGGTCCCCGAGAAAAGAGCCACTTCCCATGGTTCTTGCAGCCTCCCGGACCTCCGGTTGCCCCAGGAACGAACCTAAAGGCCCCCGCCCCCAGACCGTGTCGGCCTTATCATCCCACCCGAACCCCGGCACCCCCAACTCGCTGAAAGCCATCCGGGGGCGCAGCTTGCATTAACAGCCGGGAGGGAGGCCCAAGCTGCCCACCTCTCGCTCCTAAATACCTCCGGGATTTTTAACCGGCGACGGTGGACGAGTTCTCTCACCCCAAACAACTCCATTTATTGGGGACGAGGGGCGGAAACGGCTTAAGTAATCCTTTGAATATTATCCACAAGTGTCTCACTGAGGTGGGGATTGGGGGCAGCCTAAGAAAGAAGAGCTAGGGGTCCTGGAACCAACTTCAAATGCAAGTTCACATCCTACAGAGACCGCCAGCTTCCGGGGCCCGGAGCCTACCCAGCGTCTTAACCAGGCCCCGAGGTTTACTCTCTTTGTGAACTGAGTTGCGGCCGAGTGCCGGTTCAGGTCCGAAGGAGTGCGGGTCGGCCCAGGTGGCCCCAGTGGGGCAAGTTAGCCCCCCTTGGGATAATTAGTAACTAGCTGTCAAAGCCTCTGGCGTCCTGAGATGGCAGCTAGTAGACCCCAGCCTGAACCCGCTCGCCTGCAGACTCAGGTAAATACCCCCGAGGAAAGCCCTGGAGAATTTCCCCCAAGTCAGCACACACCCCGGCCTGAGCCCTAATGCTTCGGGGAACCTGAAAGTACACTCCAGTTCTTGACTGTTAATGCCGGGAACAATTGTAAATAAGGTTGGCTGGATGCAGGGCTCATTCGGGCCATGTACTTTGTCAGACTTGGCACCGGTAAGTAATCCCCTCTGGGAATCCCAGATCTCTCAGTGAGTTCAGGAGGGTCCAAATGCGCCTCTACGACCGAACCAACCTGTAACGAAAGCTCCAAGTCTGTTTCCTCTCCTGAGTTTTTGGCGCAGGGGACGGATAGGTATTCCCTAGGATTCTAGCAAGAGCAGGACCCAAGACGGGTGGGTTGTCCCAATCTAGAGAGTGTGTGCCGGCTGCCAGCTCAAGGCTAGGTTCTCGGATATGGAACCCTGAGCTAGAGCTGGGCCTCTGCTCCAGGGACAATCACTGCCCCAGGAGTTGCTGCCCTCCACTTTCCCACATTCCTAAGTAAAAGCGCCCAAGCTTCTGACCCGGTCCTGGGCTAGGAGGCCGAGCGTCTGTCTCTCTCTGACCCAGAGAACTAGACCTAGGATTTAGGTGTTCTAGGGCGAGCCATCAGGAAAAGAGAATTTGATTAGGCCCTAGTATTGGCTGGCGGGAGGGGAAGGGTTCAGCTGTTCATAGAGTCTAGGGGCCGCCCAGCAGGGGCTTCTCTGCCTGGGACACAGATGCCCCAGGAACAGAAGGAAGGGAAGGACCAACCTTGGGGGGTCAGACCGGAGAGAACTGCCTGCCAAAGCGGCACACGGTAGGGGTAGAAGAGTAGGGGCCAGGGATCACCCAGCGCACCTTGTGGGCGGCTTCCTTTACCTGAGCATGCGGTCCACTTCGGCCCTCTGCTCCACAGCTTCCTCGGTGTTAAGGGCCTGTAACTCCTTGAGGATGGGAGGGGTGTCATAGTCGTCTCCGTCCTCTGACCCCTCGTCTCCTGACAGGCGACCCTTGGCATGTCCATTGGTAAGGGTGTGAAAGACTGGCTTGGTGTCAGGCTCAGCCCCGCTCCCCGGGGACAGCGGCAAAGTCTCCAGTTTCACCCCGAAAGTCGGGGTTGGCAGCAGTTCCTCAAGAGCCTGGGCCAGCACTTCCTTGGTGACCCCAGAGCTCAGCAAAGCGCTCAGGAGTTCTTGCTGGAGAGACGTGAGCTTGGACACCATTTTCCACCGACTGGAGAAGAGGGGGGCTTGGGGTGGGTGGGGAGGGGTTGGTGTGAGAGAGGAGGGCGGAGGGGAGCTTCACGAGAAAACCCCAAGTCTGGGAGCCCCCCCGAAGCCTCCGCACACCTGTTACTCCCCGGTCCCGGAGTCTCCTCCGAGAGGAGTCAGCAAACTTCTAACTTTCCATGATCTCCTCCATTAGCCAATATAAGATATGCAAATCAGTGGGAAGGGACGGGCATTTCGGCCAGATGCAAATGGAGATGGGGAGGGGGAAAGTCAGCGAGAGGGAGAGAGCGAAAGAGGCTCCCGGAAAAAGAGCGAGCCCACGGCAGGAGAGCTGGGTCTGCTCAAGCCCATGGTGTTTACACTGGGGGCCGGGGACCTTCTTTATTGGTTCTGTTTATCAGCCAAACTTTAGCTGAACTTTGGACTTGTTAAGCAAGAAGTCGGCAGCCAAGTGCGACTGCCTGGGGAATCCTTTCACCCAGCGGCTCACCCGGCCCCAGCCCCAGCCCCTGACCCTACCCGGAGGAAAGGAGAAACTGGCTTCTCTTCGGGGGTAAGGTGAAAGCTGGAGGATCCCAGAGTTGGGGTGATGGCACTAGGGAACGGGGGTCCTCTGGAGACAGAAGGGATGGACAAAGGCTAACCCTAGTTACCAACGCAACACGTGGACTGAAAGAAGAGGTGCAGTCGGGGCAAACTATGGGCACAGCTAGGAAGGGGCTGGAAGTGGGAGGACTCACTCCTTGTGGGGAGGGGGCTTTGGGGGAGGGGGCGGATCCTACCTGATCCTGACTCAAGTCCTATTTCAGGGCTAAAGGAGTCGTTTCTATCCGACGTAAATGAGGGTGGGCTCGATTTTATGGAACCCTTAGAGTTGGGCGAGGTGTGTGTAGCTGGAGGAGGGGCGCTTCTAGAGCACTGGGATGGAAAATCACAATAGACTGTCTAAATAGCCTGAGCTTAGAGCCCGAGCAAAGGGAAGCAAGAGTCTCTAGTTTCTAATGATTAATAACAACCACCATCATATATAGACTGGGGAGTGGTTTGGGCTCTGGCCAAGTGCCCCCTAACAAACGGGGGGAGGGGGGCTCAGAAACCCACCAGTCCAAGAATGCTCTTGGCTCTCTTCTGCCTTTCTTCTTTTGGTTCCTTGAGATCCTTATTTTCCAGATCATTTTCCTAGAGCTCTCTGTTCTAGAACAGAGCCAAACTTTCCCTTCACCTCTTGTTTTAATCCCGATTCTTAAGAGACATGTTTCTCTGGAAGAGAGCATCCATTCCTACAGAGAATTGCACTCTGCAAAGGACTTGGGTCAAACAATCTGGAGGGATCCTTATGGGTGTCAGGCAAGGAAAGGACCAAGGTAAAGAAGTTTTCCCTTGGAAACAGTTTAAAAACTAGATGACAATTCAAGTTCACAGGATTTCCAGCCTCACCTGCCCTTAGGGTGAGGAAGAAGAGGAATAATGCAAAGACTTTAGAGCAAAAGGAAAGACAGAGGCCATAGGGAGTTGTCTCATCTTGGACCTGGTCTCCTGAAGGACACAGAGCTGTTACTTCAGATGAATTAAGGAGTTACTCAGGCCTGAATAAAGGTTCACAGGAGTCAGCAGCTAGGAGAAAGAAGACCCTATTTTGTAAAGGACCTCCCTGCCTTGGGCTCTGCCTACATGGAGAATTTAGGGACACTCCTCAATCTGTATTTCATCGCTGTCCTTAAATTACACTGTATGTATGTCTACAGATTTTATTGCTATCTTTTGCTTTTGCACTACCTAAATTTCTCCCTCTATCCCTCTTCCTCTTTCTCCCAGAGACCCCCCTTATAACAAAAGGGTTTTAAAGGAAAAAAGAAAAAAGAGAAAGAAGGGGGACGTGAGCAAAAATCAATCAGTACGTGGAAAAATATGATATGTACAATTCTCCATGGCCATAGACCTCCCATCTCTGCAGAGGAGTTATGGCAAAAGTGCCCATTCATAGTTCTTCTTTGGGATCAAAATTGTTCTTTGTCATTTTGCAACACTCATTTTCAATGTATTCATCCCTTAACTTTGAAAGCTCTTTGTAAACTCTTTGAGAGCAGGGGCTGTTTTGTATTTTGTCTTTGAATTCCTGGCACTAGCAAGCCCAGTGCCTTGCACATAGTAGGTACTTGAATAAATGAATGAATGGCAGGGTGTAGGGGCCCAAAGTATTCCCCTCATAATCTAATGATTTGTATTAATATTTGTCCCATGACTGTTTCTGGAACTTTGATATCAAATTCCCACTTCCTGACTTTTGGCAAGAAGAATGATCAAACATCTTTATAGTGGCATTAATGTATACTAATGTGTCCACACAGCCCAGGCCATGAGGTAAATCCAGGAGCCCTGGAGACTGACTTGTGCTAGTTTATGTTATTGAGGCATAAACGTACACACATAGATGGTGAGTAGCTGCCCCTTCCAGGTGGAACTCTGGGAGAGTCTTGGGGATCTGATGATGGGACAGCAGTAGGGATTGGGGATGGGGAAGATTGAAAGGAGAAGAAAGATGGAATTTTTAAAAAACTGTCCTTGCCAAACCTGGTTTTCCAGACAGCTTCCTCCCTCATTGTCACTAGTGAGGCAGGAGAATGGTTGAAGAGGAGTCCTGCACACAAGAGGGAAGAAGTAAAGCACTGAGCATTGGATTAGCTGCTCTATATCCACCACAGTCTCCTTATCTCATTATAGTTCAGAGCTTTTTTTGAGTTGAGAGTTGAGATGGAAAGGTCCTCAGAGATCATCCAGTCCAATCTTTCCATTTTACAAGTGAGCAAACTGTGGTTTGAGAAAGTGGGTGATGACTAAAGGTTACATAGACTGAAAGAGACCTTCAGGTTAAATTGCAGAACTGGATTTGAACCCAGGACCTTGGACACCAGTGCATTTTTCATTGATGCTACAATCTCTTAAAGTGAAAAGATGACTTATTCTTCTGGCTCTTGAACACAGGACCAATCATACCTAAAGCAAGAATAGTATCCCTAGATCAGCAAGCCAAGGAATAAGTCTTATGGGGAGTCTCTTAAATCTGTCTTTCTAGCAGGCAACTAGGTCATTTTGTGGACTGAGAGCCTGGCCTAGTGATGGGAGGTCCTGAGTTCAAATGTGGCCTCATATACCTCCTAGCAGTATAACCTTGGGCAAGTCACTTTACCCCCATTGCCTAGTCCTTACTACTCTTCTGTCTCTGGCCCAATACACAGTATTAATTCTAGGAGAAAGGGTAAAGACTTGTGTTTTTGTTTTTTTAATTGCCTTTCTTTGCACATTTTGGTCCATCAGTATAACTGTCATCTGGGTTGGGAAACAAAATGCTAGTATTTAAGGGTAAGTGTTCTAAAGGGATGCAAAAGCAAGTGTGTAACAGTATCCCCCTGATGTTTTAACTGTGCTCTAACTGCCTCATCACCACATATACACCCAAAAAAGATGAAGGGAAGATACAATAAATTGGAGTTAAGGAGGTAATTTGGTATCTTCATTGCTTTATTATTTGGCATTGTTTGAATCCGTTTTCCCTCTTGCTTCATCAGCAATAATGAGAACATTTCACTCTAGGGGAGGAAAATTAGTCTCTATCTTCCTCATCCTCTGATGCTAAAGGGATAATGAATGAGGAATCTGAATGCTGTAAATAATAAAATGAAATCCTGGGTAGTGGAATGAAGCTGGGATTTAGAAAACCTGGTTCTATTCTCAGCTCTGCTACTGAATAAATCACTGTTCTGGACCTCAGAGTAAGGGAGGGTTTGTTATTTTGTTATTCAGTCATGTCCAGCTCTTTATGACCCATTTGGGGTGTTCTTGACCAAGATATTGAAGTGGTTTATAATTTCCTTCTCCAGCTCATTTTACAGATGAGGAAACTGAGGCAAACAGGGTTAGACTCTGTTTATTGTTGAAAGATTAGATTTGAATCACGGACCCTGAGTTTGAATCCCACCTCTGGCATTTATTCCCTGTGTGACCTTGAACAAGTCTCAACCTTTCTGGACTTGAGTGTCCTGATTTTTAATATGATAGGACTGGACTTAGAAGGTCTCTAAGATTCCTTCTAGCTCTAAATCTAAGATATCAACTCAAAGGTCCCTTCCAGGCTCTAAGGTTTAATACCTACATGTGTTCATCCTCGAAATTAGAGAATAACAATACTGATGAGAATTGTTCTTTGTGTATTTATTTGACTTAGAAGACCCATTCTAAACTAATAGTCATTTCCTCTGTAAAAAACTACCCTCCAATTTGCAGCTCCAGTAACTGTTGCCAAGCTCCACCCATCCACTTAAACTAAAGCTCTTTAACTCTTAAAAATCAAAATTCTTTCTCTTCCCTCACTCAACCACCCATTCCTGATGAGACAGTAATGTCACAGATGCTTTGGAAAACTCATACAAAGCACAAAATATTTATAACAGTTGGTTTCTACATATGAATAATCCAATGCATTTTAAAATAAAGTCTTATTAATGCCTTTTGTTTTCTTTACACAATTCACTTCTCAATTTGCCCTGTAAATTACTATACAATTCTCCTTTATAACAAAGAAAAACAGTTTTGAAAAACCAGCAGTGACCATTTCTAATGGGATATACAACACTCTGCCTCCATAATTCTCCATCTCTCCAACCAGGTAAGTTTTTCAGGGACTTGGCTCCATTTCTTTTTAGCTATTACTCATAGATTCCCAATGTGCAGATATCTAATTTACATAAAGTGACTGGTATACCATAAATGGAAGAGACAGAATTATATAGAAGATAGATTGTTGGATCTGAAGACAGCAAGATCTGTTTCAAACATTTACTCAAAGTGTGACTAAGGCAAGTCATTTAACCATCTCTGAGCTCTTAGCATAATGCAGATTTTTAGTAGGAAGGAACCTGAGAAGCTATTTTAGTCAAGGAGAAACTGAGACACAAGATGTTGAGGGATTTGTTTGAGGTCAATCTGGAGATAAGTAGATGACTCAGAAGTCAAATGGAGGTTCCCTGACTCCAAATCCAGTGTTCCTTCTATTATGTACCACATTGCCACCATTCACATTCCTCCCCTGTGAAATGAGAATAATAAAATATTCAGAAACTTGGAATGTACTTTCTTTGAATTATAATCTCCCTCTTTTCCATCTGTCCCTATCCCTTAGTACCCCTAAACCTACTCTCTGTAGCCTCCAATCTCTATCCCTGAGTTGTTGTTTGTCACTCATTTCAAAAAGGATTGATGACATCATGGGTGATGTCTTGATTCATTCATAATTGACTTTAAATAAAGAAAAGTTGTACAAAGTCATCAGCCTCACTCTGTCTCCCAGAGGCATCAAGGTCCAGTGGCAAAACAAAAGTCAAGGGTCCATAAAATTTGAATAGGAAATAAATTATTTTTATTTTCAATTTATTTTCAAATTTCAAGTAGTATTTCTTTCAGTTATGAATATTGGTTACAAGAATCTGAGACAAGAGTCTGTCAAACTAGCAAAAGTATCTATAATCCAAGAAGTTTAGAATCCCCATATTAAAAGATTTGTCATCCTGGAAGAAGATAGAGAAAGGGGCAGCTAGGTAGGTCAGTGGATAGAGTGCCAGGCTTGGAGTCAGGAGGACCTGGGTTGGAATCTGGCTCCAGACATGTGACTGAGCAAAATCACTTAACCCAGATTTCCTAGTGCTTGCCACTCTTCTGTTGTAGAGTTGATACCAAGACAGCAGGTAAGTGTTTAAAAAAAAAAGAAGAAGATAGAAAAGACAGGTTAAGAACCCCTGCTTAATCTTCAGACTCTCTTCCTATCCAGTGGTTTCTTCATTGCCACCTACAAACATACCCAAGTCTCCCTATCCTTAAAAAATAAACAAACCAAAAAAAAACCTTCATTAGATCCTACCTGGCCTGCTAGCTATCCTATAGCTATTTTCCTTTTCTTGAATGAATTCCTGGGATTTTTTTTTTTTTGTATTTAGTGAAATGCCTCTCCTTCCTCTTTTCACTCTTCTAAAACTTACAATTTGGCTTAAACCTCATCATTCAACTGAAACAGCTCTCTCCAAAGTCCTCAAAGACTTCTCAGTTGTTAAATAGAATAACCTTTTATCAGCTTTAATCTTCCTTGACCTCTACACCATTCGAAATTGCTGACCACTTTCTCACCCTGAATGCTATCTCCTTCCTAAATTTTCATGAGTCTGCTCTCTTGGTTCTCCTCTTGATAGTCCGACTACTTCTCAGTCTTCTTCATTAGATCTTCTTCGTCTCATGCCAATTGAGGGTGTCCCCAAAGTCTCTGTCTGGGACCCTCTTCTCCCTTTTCTTTATGTTTTCTCAATTGGTGATCTCACCATTTCCCATGAAATTAGTTATTGGCACCATGCTTAGATCTTTAATAGCTGGCTAAAGCCTCAAAGCCCTAGTCTCACATTTCCTATCACTTAAAAACACTTCGAACTGAACTTCTTCAAGATCAGCATATCTGAAACAAAACTCAACATTCCTTCAATCTTTCCCCAACATCCCATGAAACAGCCCCTCTTCCAAAGTTCATTATATTGAAGATAACATCATCCTTCTGGGTCTTGAGGTTTACTGCATTAGTATCATTCACATTTGTGCTTTTTTAACCCTTACCTTCTGTCTTGGAATCAATATTGTATATTGGTTCCAAGGAAGAAGAGTGGTAAAGGCTAGGCAATGGGGGGATTAGTGACTTGCCCAGGGTCATACAGTTAGGAACTATTTGAGGTCAGATTTGAACCCAGGACCTAGGCCTGGCTCTCACATTCTCATCTCTTTTTATCACCTCACATATTTACCATCCTACAAATCCATTGTCAAATCTTGTCATTTCTTTATCTCCCATCATCATACACCCCCTTCTCTATATTCACAATTATCATTCTTGTTCAGAACTTCATCTCCTCTTGACTAGACTATTGAAATAGTATTCTAATTGGAAGCCCTGCCTCAAATCTCTTTCTCTTTTCATCCGGCTGTCAGACAGCTGCCAAAGTGATTTTCCTGAAGCATGGGTCCAGCTGTGACACCCCTTTATTCAATAAGTTCCATTGGCTCCCTGTTAACCTTGACTATCAAATATAAGTTCTTTAGTTTGTCACCTAAAGCTCTTTGAAACCTAACCCCTTCTTAGCTTTCTGGTTTTTCCCAGTAATTTTAATCTCTTACTCCCCTCCATGTACCATACAGTCCAGACAACTCAGCTTAGTTGCTTGACCTTCCACAGTCACTCTCATCTCTCAGCTTCCATTCCTTCCATCCTTTCTTAACACTGGCAGTCCTCCAAGCCTGGAATGCTTTCTCTACTAAACTCTGAGAATCCTTGATTGCATTTAAGAGTCTGCTCAAGGGGCAGCACAGTAGAGAGACAAGAGATCCTGGCTTCAAATCTGACCTCAGATATTTACTAGCTGTGTGACCCTGGGCAAGTCACTTCACCCCCACTGCCTAGCCCTTGCCACTCTTCCACTTTGGAATAAATAATTAATACTGATTCGAAGATGAAATGTATGGGTTTTTTTAAAAGAGTCAGCTCAATCACCATCTCCTCAAAGAGGCCTTTTCTGATCCCTATAGCTACTAGTGACTCCCCCTTTAAGGCTACCCTTCCATTCATTCTCTACTTGTCTTGAATGTGCCTATTTCTATACACGTTGCTTTTCCTCAATAGAATGTAAGCTCCTTGAGGGCAGGAAATGTTTTTGCTTTTTCTTTGTATCCCCCGTTCTTAGGTTTATACCTCAAATGTCATAAATGCTTAATAAATGTTTGTTGATTGTCTGATTAATAAATAATAATTTACCTCACAGGCTTGTTATAAGGTTCAAATAAGAAAAAAAGTATGTAAAGCATTTTGCGAACTTCAAACTATTATATAAATGTGACTTATTACAGATGAAATAACAAATATCTGTCTATGCACATATGGAATTTTTTCATTAGTAAGTATGTACTTTATTTTTTCAATCCTAGTGATTTTTTTAACCTTTACCTTCTATCTTAGTGTCAGTTCCAAGACAAAGAGTGGCAAGGGCTAGGCAATTGGGATTGGCTTGCTCAGAGTCACATAGCTAGCAAGTATCTGTAGTTAAATTTGAACCCAGATCCTCCTGACTCCAGGACTGGCACTCTATCTAGTGTGCTACCTAGTTGCCCTAAATCTAGTGATTTAACTATTGGCACAAAAGAAACCACATGGAGCAACTGGGCAGCTCAGAAGATTAAGAGCCAGGTCTATATATGGGAGGTTCTAGGTTCAAATCTGGCCTCAGACACTTCCTTGTCATGTGACCCTGGGCAAGTCACTTAACCCCAAATCTCCCTCGGAACCAGTACATAGTATTTATCTGTGGTGGAAGGTAAGGGTATTAAAAAAAACACACAGAGATGATATAAGTAAGTACACTGACCATCACCTAGAACTTCAATCTTCATTTCATAGCAGTGGTTCTCAAAGTATTTTCTAGAGGCTCTCTAGACCTCTTCAGAGCATCTGTGAAGTTAAAATTACTTTTGTGAAAATTTTAAGTTGTTTAGATTTATGATATAATAAACATTATTAGGTATAACCTATATAAAGACTTGTTGCAGGATAGTCCTCAATTTTTAAGAGTGTAAATGGGCCCTAAGATCAAAAAGTTTGAGAAACACTACTTTATATCAACTCCTAACCATTAATTAAAATGAAAAAGTGTACTACAAACTTCAAGACACCCATCATGGGTACAAAATGACCCAGTATAATTCTACAGTGAATTCAACAGAGGAAGAAGGTCATGGAGAGCATGGTGATTTGGAGTCTCAGGCTTAAAGCTGAGCCCTGAGTCCTGAATGATGGTTACTTATAAAGAATGAATGGAACTGAGGCAGTGTAAATAATACTAACTATGGAGTAAGTCAGGGCATAGGTTAAAATTCCACTTCTGGTACTATCTGGGTGACCTTAGATAAGTCACTTAGACCCACTCGGTCTCATTTCCTCCTCTTTAAAATGAGAGCATCAGACTAGAAGGCACTAGTGTCCCTTCTTGTTCTCTATCTTTGCTACTATGAACTATGTAGGCAGTGCATGATCTATTCCATAAAAGTCTTATTCTGAAGCTCTGTGGCATGGCCAGACCTTGGGTCGTGCCAGCAGAATGCCAGCTCTGGAAGGTCCTACCAAGATGGATCAAGTTCAAATATAAGACCAAAGTTCAAGGCTAAATGATGGCCTGTTTGTCACTTCAGTAACTCAAGAAGCAAGTCTAGCTAAATTTAATAAGTCTCATCCCCAGAACTGCTACAGGTATGTAGGAACTATGTGCTCAGATCACATCATGGATCCTTAAGCCTTAAAGGATGTGTTCTTTAATGCTTTTCTTGACAGATCCCAGAGATTTACTCATTTAAAAGAGGATGGGAACTAGTTTTGGTTAACTGAACTTAGGTGACAGCCAAGTTTAATAAGAGAGTGATGTCTTGCCAGAGCCCATGAAGGTTACTTACAGACCTCCAATGGACACAGAGAGGTATGGGAAGTTTTCTAGACCTCTAGATACTTAAGACTTAAGACTAAAATGCAAAAAAACTCATTTGGAAGAACAAAAAATCAAGATGTTCATCAACTGGGGAATGGCCAAATAAGTTAGGGTATATGATTGTGATGGAATACTTTTTGTGCTGTAAGAAATGACAAACAGGTTGATTTTATAAAAACATGGAATTGCATAAAATAACGCAGAATGAAATGAGCAGAAACAAAAGAATATTGTATCATCAACAGTAATATTGTTCAAAGAGTAACTGTAAATATTATTCAGATTCAGAAATGATGATTATTCAAATCATCTGCAAATGACTTAAGCAGAAAAATGCCGTCCATTTTCAGAACAAGAACTGATGTGAAGTATGAATTGCTTGATTCCAAATATATATCTATATCAAATGTTGGCCTTCTTTAATACTGGAGTTGGGAGGGAGGGAAGGAGAGTGAAAGACAACTTGGAATTTCAAAATGTCACAATTATATATATATATATGTATAGATATGCACATATATATATATATGTGTGTGTGTGTGTGTGTGTGTGTGTGTGTGTGTGTGTGTGTGTGAAAGATCTAAATGCTATTAAGCATTTTGGAGTCATTTAAAAAAAAAAACTAAATTGTAAACTCCATGAGGGCAGAGACAACTAAACCACTTTGTACTACCTCAGCACCGAGGACAGTTCTCCACACATACTAGATATCTTTATTGAAGCAATCAGTGAATAAATGAGTAAATTAATATGTCCAGCCTCCTTCTTAGGAAGAAATGCTCTTTAATTCATCCCCTGGTCCCTACTCACATAATCCACCTTTCTAATTCAAGTCTTTTTTTTTTTTATCCCTTACCAGGCTACTACTGTCCATTTCCCCTAAGATGGTCCCAATTGATCTTTTCCATTCCCCTCCTCAAAAACTTTCTGTCTCCCTATTGCCTCTCAGCTGGGAATTTTAAATCTCAGACAATATGATGCCAACCTACCTTTAAAGACATTTCCAATTATTCCCCTTTAACACTTCCCACTAAAGAATAAAAAAAAAAAATCAGAGCTTTACACATTTGCATGAGCCCCCAAGCATCCTGAATACATGGAGTACATGGTCTCTTCATTTCTGACTCTTAAGACTCCTTTCCTTTCTTCCTGGATCAGCTTAGATGCTGCCTTCTCCATAAACTCTTTCCCAATCCTCCGTTGCTCCTAGTTTTTAATGCTTTTTCAAATTATTTACTGAGGTATATGCCCTAAGAGAAAGGTGAGCTCCTTGAGGGTAGCGAATTTTTTGTTTCTCTTTTTGTATCTCAAATACATTATAGACACACTATTTATTTTGTGGTCAAAGTGGATTTAAATCGTTATTCCCATTTTACAGAGGGAGAAGCTAAGACAGGGAGGTGAAGCAACTTGTATAAGGTCACAAAGCATATTGAAACAAAAACTAGAATTAGAATTCAAGTCATAGGCTTTCAGAGAATCATGTAAAGAGTATATTTGGAGTAAATATTGATAAGGCAGAAGGAGAAAGGTCCTTTTAGTTCTGACCAAACCCCTCAATGATGATGGCATACCTCCATTCATCATACTGAATTCGGAATGAAGGAAAATAGAAAAGAAAAATCAGATAAAGGGATTCTATGATTTTATAAATGGGTATTCTAGCAAGTTTTAATTAATAGGAAAATTAGGACTGAAGACCTAGGTTTGAATCCTAACTCTGTGACATACCTATTGTGTGGTCTTGGGTAAATTCTTCAGCTTCTCTGGTTTTACATTTTCTTATCTGTAAAACAAGATGCCTGAACTATAGCAACCCTTGGGTCTTTTTCAATTCTAACAATGTCAAAAGTCTGATCAGGAGTGAGGAGCCTAATTTAAAAGATTAAAACAAAAGGACTTTTCCTCTCCTTTGACTCTACCTCAAACACTATTTTTTCTTTAAAGTTTTTTTATTGAATATTTTGGTTTTTATGTAGCTGTCAGCCCATTTTAAAAATTCAATTGCATTTTTTTTTCAATTTTAAATTCTCTCCTTAACATTTTCCCTTCCTTCACTAATTGAAAAGGCAAGAGGAAAAGGCAATAAAATCCATTTTAAATATGTATAGTAAAAAAAATAAATGCCCACGTTCAATATGCTTCCATCTGTACTCTAAGGCAATCAACTATGTATTTGGAAGTGGATAGCACATTTTATCATCAGTCTTCTGGAACCTTAGTTGATTCCATTGTGTTGATAGGAATTTCTTAGGCTTTCAAAACCATTTGTCTTGACAATATTGTTGTTATTACAGAAATTGTTCTCTTTCACTCTGCATCAGTTGATACATGTCTTCCCAGGTTTTGCTAAAACCATGTCCTTCACATCACCATTTTAGACTATATTCCTCATCTACTTCCCTGTCCTATTGAGTGCTATCTCTTGAAATGGAGAATAAAAAAGTAAGAGGGAAAAGAACTATGTAGCAAAATTAATTAATAATAAAATTTGACAGTATGTGAAATATTCTATACCCACAGGCCCTCACCTCTACACAGAAAGAGAAGAGATCCACTTCCCCATGTCTTCTCTGGAGCTGAGATTTGTCATTACAATTACCTTGAATTCATTTGGTTTCATCATTCAAACATCAATTTTAAGGGAAACTGAGTTTGAAAAGAAAAGATGACATTCTGCTAGATCGTGCCTATGATTATACTTTGAGATTTTAAATCTAAGACCATGAATTTGGTTTGCTTTCTCTTGATTCTAATCACTATATTTCAATATAATTGGTGTCCTTCGTCATTCTCTATAGTGTATGCAATAAAAGCATTATTCTGAGAAGGGGCCCATAAGCTTCACCAGACTGCCACCAAAAGGGTCCAGGACACCAAAAAGGTAAATAAGTCCCTGGTTTGAAGAGAATGCCTTTTTGTTTCATTTAAAACTCCAACTAAGGTTTTCAGAGTGCTCTATTGTATACAACATGGTCAAATTTTCAGAATCTCTCAGAACAAAACAACAAATTACTGTGGAATGCTACCTTTAGAGTATTAGTATTATGCATGAGATTATTTTTGGTGACTATAAATGGAGTATTGGCTTTGAAGTCAGAGGACCTGACACTGACAAGCTATGTGAGTTGGGGCAAATCATTTAATTTTCCTAGGCCTCAGTTTCCTCATCTGTAAAATGGACTAGATGATGCCTAAAATCCTTTGCATCTCTAAATTTAAAGTTCACTTTCTTTTTTCCTATGCTTATTTCCAGTATAAGGCAGAAAGAAGTTAGTCTGAACATACTTAAGAGATTTCACACAAATTGGCTAGAGCAGTAATTCCTAACTGTTTCTTGGAATCTCAAGGACAGGATACCTGAGAGATTTGGGCAGGTTGGGGGAAAGGGGAAGGAGGCTGCTTGAGGACTGAAATTTAGAGAATACAAACATTTGCAGTCCTTTAGCAGGGTAAAATCAATTGCATATCACCATCTAGTTTGAAGAATTACCTAAAATAAGATGCTGCCTGCTTCTGTCCCTGGCCCCAATCACTGCAGATGAGCTCTTCCCCAGCACAGGCTCCATCCCTAACCCTCCTAGCTGTTTGACAGTGCCCTGGGCTTTCCCCTATTCCTTTGGGCTGAATTTTTCTAAAATGCTGTTTTGATTGCTCATTTCTGGTCTTTTGCCCAAGGCACAAAAAGACCTGGTTCTGGCATTGTCTCCAGGTGTCAAGAAAACCTCAAAATAAACAACTTTAATCCACTCCAGTTTTAGAAAAGAAAAAAAGAAACAAATCCAAGCCACAAAACTGGTCTGGGTAAGATGTGATGTAATCAGAGAAGGTAAGGTAGGGCATCTCACTGTGTGTGGTATAATGGAATCATAGACTAGGGAGACAGGAGAACTGAATTCAGGTAGCAGCTGTCTCTAAATAGCTGTGAGTCCTTAGGCAAGCCAACAATATCTCTGGTCCTGTTTTATCATCTTTAAACAGTGGTTGGATGCAATCATATTTATTAATCACAATGCCAGTGCCAGGCTCTGGGCTAGGCAATGGGAATACAAAAATGAAAATCAAATGGTCCAAACCTTCAGGGAGGCTATTCTATATTCTATATTCTATAGGGAGAAAGAACTTAGACACATCCAAAATATGTACAAAATTAAAATAAAATAATCGATGAGGAAGATGCTAATAGAGAAAAGGGGGAGTAGGAAAGCCCCCTTGCAACAGCTGAATCCCAGAGTTAAGGACATTGTTGTAATATAAGTTCTATAGAAATTTCAGTTTAACTTGATATCAAGCTATAATTCTCTAGAGATTAGATAAGAAAAGTCATGCCTCAACTTTAGGGTTTGAAGGTTGTAACTAGATCATATCAAACTCACTGGGCAAAGGGATCAACTTGATTCCAATTATTTTCTTGTACCCATCTTAAGCACACTTCATGTATTTCTTATAAGAAGAGCTTTCAAAAAATGAGAACTTTACCTTATTTGGACTTCTAAAAGTCAAAATGTGAATAAATTTAATAATTTATTAAATTCCCCCCCAAATGCAACAGATGTTGGTTAAGATAAATTTCTAAGGAAACCAGGGGTTCTAAGAGGCAGGAGTGAAGAGAGGGTATTTTCCTAGGCACAAGGAGAGAAGATGTTGAATTTATATGTAAGGGAAAGTAAGGAGGCCAGATTGAATGAATTAAAGAGAATGTGAAGAGAAGTAATGGCAAATTTGGCTGGAAAGGTAAGTTGGAGCCAAGTCCTGAAGGGTTTTAAGTCCCAGGCAGAAGAGCTTGTAGTTAATTGTGGTATATGGTTGTAAAGGAATACTATTGCACCATAAGGATGGATGAACAGGATGAACTAGATTTATATGAACTGATGCAAAGTGAAGTGAGAAGAACCAGGAGAACAATATGTATAGTAACAGAAATACTATACAACTATATGGTCAACTGTAAAGGACTAAACCATTATCAGCAAAGCAAGTTTCCAAGATAACCACAAGGAACTCATGATGAAAAGGCTAACTACAGCCAAAGAAGGAACTGTTGGAATTTGAATGCAGATCAAGGTGTGATATGTCTTCTATCATGGCATGAGCAATTACAGAAATATGTATTACATGAATGTATGGATATAATCCATATTAGGCTATTTATCACCTGGGGTGGATAGTGGGAGTAGGGAGGGAGAAAATCTAAATTTTACAATGTCAAAAAACAATCGTCAGGGGACAGTTGGGTGGCTCAGCGGATTGAGAGTCAGGCCTTGAGATGGGAGGTACTGGGTTCAAATATGGCTTCAGACACTTCCTAGCTGTGTGATCCTGGGCAAGTCACTTAACCCCCATTGCCTAGCCTTTACCACTCTTCTGCCTTGGAACCAATACACAGTATTGATTCTAAGATGGAAGGTAAGGGTTTAAAAAAAACCCATTGTCAAAAAGTTTCTATGTGTAACTAAAAAAATTAAAAAATAAAAAAGAAGTGTTTGTAGTTGATCTCAGATACAACATGTCAGCTCTAGAGTTTATTGAGAAGGAAGTGATTGTCTCAGGTCCATCCATGCTATAGGAAGATCACTCTGATAATTACAGAGAACAATAGATTAGAGAAAGAAGAGGTGTGAGACAGGCAGAACAATTAGAAGACTACTGCAATTTTATCCAGGAGAGAGATGATGAGGGTCTGATCTGGGATAGTGGCAATTGGAATAAAGAAAAGAGGACAGTTATAAGAGATGTTGGGGGGGGGCATAGAATGTACAAGACAACTGTTTGACTATGTAAGATGAAGGGAAGTAAAGAATTAAGCATGCTTTTGAAGTTCATGTTCTGGATAACTGGGGAAATGGTAGTGCCTTTGATAGAAACTGGAAAGTTCATAAGAAGGAGAGGGGAAAGAAGGAAAGGAGAGGGGTGAGAAAGGAGAGGGGAAGAAGAGCAGGACAGAGACTTGAACAAACACAGTGTAATGTGGGTTATCATTTAGTCAAGGAAAGAAGAATGGTTAGACAGGGAGGATAACCAAGAGAGAGCAGTGTCAGAACCAAACCAGGGAAGGGAAAGTCTACAGTAGGAAAGGATAGTTGTCAGTGTCAAATGTTGCAGAAAAGTCAGAAGGGATAAAGTTTGAGGGAAAAGTCATCATATTTGGTAAATTAATTGATAACTTTGGAAAGGAATTTAACTGAGAAAAGAAGAGAAGTAGGATGATTGCCTGAGAGAGTGGTAGGGTCTAGTGAGTTGTTTATTGTTTTTCACGGTAGGGAGATTTGAGCATGTTTGTGCAAAGTAGGGAAGGAATAAAAAAAATGGAAAATTAGAGAGGGGGTGGGGTGATCTGCCTGAAGAAATGAGAAGGAATGAAATAGGAGTAAAAGTACAAGTTCAACAGTTGGCCTTGATAACAGTCATTTCTTGAGAAGCTAAAGAATGAGAGAATGAAGAATGGTGTGAAGAGGTTTTGAGATGGATAGTAGGGAAGAAAAGGGAGTTTATTTTCTTAGTAAAGTATGAGACAAGGTCTTTTTCTGAGAGGATAATTGGAGGAGGTGGTGTGGGAAGCTTGAAGAAAGAAGAGAAAGTTGGGGCAGCCTCTAAGGGAATGCAATAGAAAATCAATTAAGAAATTATAAAAGGGAGGGAAAGGGGGCCTTGAGGTGGCTCAGTGGATTGAGATCCAGATCCAGAGATGGGAGGTTCTGGGTTTAAACCTGGCTTCAGATACTAGCTGTGTGACCCTGGGCAAGTCACTTAAACACCATTGTCTGGCCTTCACCCCTCTTCTGCCTTGGGACCGAAACACATTATTCATTCTAAGATAGAAGTAAGGGTTTAAAAATAAAATAAAAGGAAGGGAAAAAATAAAAATATTTCCTGGTAAGACTACCTAATTTGTGTAATATTCATTCAGCATTATTCCATACTTCCTTTCCACACCATACAGTAGTATATGAGTAAGAATGAAGGAAAAAGAAGATGAGAGTAATCCGGGGTTGGGATCTGATGAGGCCAGAGCATAGAAAGGACAAGAGACCAAGAGATTAATTTAGAGCAAGGGATAGTATAAGGTTGAATTAACTATAGATTCAAGATTATAAGTGAGAATAGTGAAGACAAAGTAGGAATCCTAGAAAAGAACTTGGGGTAATGGGATTGCAGACCATGAAGAAGATGATTTAGTAGCAGTAAATAGGAATTGGTAGAAACAGAATAGGTTACAATCATACTGCATTCTTTCCCATTCATAAAATTCTATTTCAAAATTCTATGGTTCTAAACCTAGGAAAGGGTAGGATGACGATCTAGGTAGAGTTTAAGTGTCTAAGGACAATTTCCCACCTACTTCCACCCCACCCCCACCCTAAAGTAAGTTGTTAGTTCCCCCAACTCCCCAAGGGCATATCCTAACTGAGAGGGGCAGCTAAGTGGTACAGTGGATAGAGTGCCAGACCTGGAGCCAAGAAGAACTCACCATCTTGAATTCAAGTCTGGCCTCAGACATTTACTAGCTGTGTGACTCTGAGCAAGTCATTTAACCCTGTTTACCTCAATTTCTTCATTTGTAAAATGACCTGGAGAAGGAAATGGCAAATCACTTCAGTATCTGCCACAATGAATGCATGATTGACTGATTATTTCTATGGTCGTAAACAAAGCTCGAAGTCAATGACTCAAAGATTTTTATGTTCACTAAAGATTTGCACCCCAATCTGATCCCATCTGCCAAATATTTATTTAGTGCCCACTATGTGTCAAGCACTATGATAGGTGCTTGTTTATGAAGGGGGGAAATAAGTAACCTCCCAAAGTGTTGACATTCTCTGATAGCCCAACAGGGTACCAGCAAGGAATAAGTTTCACCATGTAGATAAACAGGACTGCCTTTCACCAGGGATGATCCTTGTAAGGTCTCTTGCTCCATTATCAAGATTTGCAGTCCCTCCCAAAATGCCTCCATCTGTTTCTCCTCACTTTTCAGCCTGAGAGAAGTACTTTCCTTTATGTCCCTCTCAGGTTAACTGCCTCAAGCACATAATTGAGCCCCTCCTCCTTTTTATATGCCCAAGATTTCCCTGCATGAGAGAACTG
This sequence comes from Monodelphis domestica, assembly GCF_027887165.1. NCBI lineage: Eukaryota > Metazoa > Chordata > Mammalia > Didelphimorphia > Didelphidae > Monodelphis > Monodelphis domestica. The sequence goes on from NC_077228.1 coordinate 499,068,062, forward strand.
ATGGCTAAGTATTTCCAGCTACTCAGGGACAACATCAGAGAGGCAAATATTTCTGTAATTTCCATTTTTATTTTTTGGTTCATATCATTTCTAGTGGGAAGAAAGCTTTCTTCTGATGTCCTTGGCTTAGGACCTTAATAAAATCCCCAGGAACTGGCTACCAAGTCCTGGCCAGTTGACAAAACCTGGCCTCTTTCCCTGCAATGTAAAAGAAATAAATATAGGCAGGTCCCAGGCTGCTGCCACAATGTTTTATTCATCTGTGTTCTGGGCAGCTGACCATGGAGTTGCTCTGAAGCCTACAGCCTTTCTGTGGGGTTAATGGGGCAGCTCTAGGGTTGGTACCTCCCTCACAAGCTCTCTGGAGCCTTTGTAAATTTGTCCTGGCTTCACTGAGGCAGAGCCTGAGACAGGAGAGTAGCAGATGGTGGGATGGGAGGTACTTAAGGTGGAGTTCCTTTGGAATCAGAAGAAACCCAGGTTCAAGTCTCCCCTCATAATAGATGTATGACCATAAGTCATGCCAGTCTATAGCTGAAATTACAAGTCTTCACTAGACCATTCCCTAAAAGAATTAGATCCAGGAAGGTCCAAGCAACAAGTAAAGGATGTCAAACTTCTAAGGGAAAAGAACCAGCTTATGGTAACATTTCTGTAATTTAACTTTCTGAAGAATTGCATCATATTATGTCAGTATGTATCTATACATAGATATGTCAGTCATTTTAAAATGAGGTAGAGCAAATGATTTATTGAGTTAATGACCCCACTCTTACACATATATACATATGTATATATCTCACATTTTGTCAGGTGTGACCCATTAATCAGAAGTGTAAACTAGGTCTAGACATCTCTATTAAATCAGTCAATAAATCATAGACTTCAAACTGTTTTTTAAAGTCCCCAATTTATTTTTTCTCTTTCATTGTTTTATTTTTTCCAAAATATATGTAAAACTATTTTTAATATCAGTTTTCTAAAATTTTGAGTTTTAAATTCCCTCCCTCACTCTTTCTCCTCCTCCTTCTTGAGACATAAACAATTGCTAAGAGTTATTAATGTGATATCATGCAAAACATATTTCCTTATTGGTCATATTGTGAAAGAAGACATATTAGGAAAAACCCAAATAAAGACAAAAATAGAATGCTTTGAGCTGCATTCAGACTCCATCAGTTCTTTCACTGGAAGTGAAGAGCATTTTTCTTTGAGTCCTGAGAATGGTCTTGGATCATTATATTGCTGAGAATAGCTAAGTCATTCAAAGATGATCATCGTACAGTCTTTCTGTTACTGTGTACAATACCCTTTTAGTTCTCACTTCATTTTGCATCAATTCATGTAAGTTTTTCCAGGTTTTTCTGAAGTCATCCTGCTCATCATTTTTTTTTAAACCCTCACCTTCCACCTTAGAATCAATATTATGTATTAGTTCCAAGGTAGTAGAGTGGTAAGGGCTAGGCAATGGGGATTAAGTGACTTACTCAAGGTCACACAACTGGGAAGTGTTTGAGGCCAGATTTGGACCTAGGATCTCCCATCTCTAAGCCTGGTTCTCAATCTACTGGGCTACCTAGCTGCCCCCCTTGCTCATTATTTCTTATAGCTCCATAGTATTCCATTACAATTACATGCTGCAACTTGTTCAGCCATTCTCCAATTAATGAACATGTCCTCAATTTCTAATTCTTTGCCACCATAAAAAGAGCCATTATAAATATTTTTCTATAAATAGGTTCTCCCTGCCCCCCCTTTTTTATCTCTTTGAGATACAGACCTAGTAGTGGTATTGCTGGATCAAAGGATAGTAGAGTTTTATAGCCCTTTGGGCATAGTTCCAAATGGAATTGTTTTAATTTACATTTTTCATTTTTACATTTACATTTTTTCATATTATTATAGATATCTTTCTTCATCCCAAAACTGCCTGCTCATATCCTTTGACCATTTATCAACTGGAGAAGGACTTGAATTCTTATAAATTTGACTCTGTTTTCTATGTATTTGAGAAATGAGGTCTTTATCAGAGAAACTAGTCATAAATTTTTCTTTGCAGCTTTCTTCTTTCATTCTAATCTTGACTGTACTTGTTTGTTTGTGTAAACCCTTTTAAATTTAATATAATCAAAATTATCCATTTTATATTTTATAACCTTCTCTATCTCTTATTTGGTCATAAAGTCATCCTTCATCCATAGATATGACAGGTAAACTATTCCATGGTCCCCTAATTTGCTTATGGCATTGCCCTTGGTATCTAATTCATTATCTTGGTAAATTGTATGAGATGATACCCTATGCCTAGTTTTTGCCATACTATATCCCATTTTTCCTAGCAGTTTTTGTCAAATAGTTCTTGTTCAAAAATCTTGGATCTTTGGGCTTATCAAACATTAACCTTATCACTTTAGAAGTCTTTGGAAGGCATTGGATAAAGGGGAGAAATATTGGACAGGAATATTTTTATACTGGCTGTGGAAACTTGGTCACATCCTGTGGGTCATCTGTAAAATAGTAGGCTGGTTCTGAAACAAGTGGATTCAAGTGCCTGGAATTATAGAGGAGAGAGCTGTCCCAGTCAAGTTCTTGCCTTCTTAATCACTGTGATCCCCATTTCCCATTCCCACATTGACTGGATGAGGACCTTGGAACTTTGAAATCTTGTGAACACTATGACAATTTCGTTGGTACTAGTTCATAAATTTTATTTATACAAGTTAATACACTAGAAAGGCAGCCATTCAGTTGACTAGCACTTATTTAGCATCTACGTGTCAAGCATTGTAAATGATTCAGATTTTTTTTAAAGTTTAAAAATAAAAAAGGTCTCTTCTATTGAGTAGCTCACTGTCTAATGGAGGGACAACATGGTACCAACAAAGTACAGACAGGATAAATCAAGGATGGTCTCAAATGAAAAGCATTAAGATAAAAAAGAAGAGACTGGGAAAGGCTAGTTGCAGAAAGTAAGACTTTAACTGAAACTTGAAGGAATCCAGGGAAGCCATGAGGTGGAAGTGAGGAAAGGAATTCTAGACATGGGGAACAGCCAATGAAATTATCAAGAGTTGGGAGATGGAGTATTTTGTGTGAGGGATAGCAAAGGGGGATTTAATATTTTATCCTGTAGCTAATAGGAAGCCCCTGGACTTTTCTGAATACATGGAATCATGGTTAGATTTTTATTTTCTGAAAACAACAAAGTAGAATGGGAATAGACTTGAGGCAAGGTAACTAAATAAGCTATCATAATTGTCCAGTGTGAGATGATAATAGTTTGTCTCCTGGTAGCATTTTTTATAATGGATTCAATCTTGTCCAAAACCTTCTATCTTTAGCTTGACTTAACTTACTAGATTAGTTTTTTTAAGTGTATTTAAGGTGGCAACTGGGTGGCTCAGTGGACTGAGAGCCAGGCCTAGAGACAGGAGGTCCTAGGTTCAAATCTTCCCTCAGATACTTCGTACCTGTGTCACCCTGGACAAGTCATTTAACCACCAATGCCTAACCCTTACCACTCTTCTGCCTTGTAGCCAATACACAGTATTGACTCTAAGACAGAAGGTAAGGGTTTTTAATTTAAAAAAAATGTGTATTTGACTGAGTTCTGCTCACTCATGTCTCTTCCACAAACACTATGGTTCTGAATGTTGATGGTGAGGTCAATTTTTTTTAATTTAATTAATTGATTTAGAACATTTTCCCATGGTTACATGAATCATGTTCTTTCCCTCCCCTCCTCCAACTCCGTTCCCATAGTCAAGGAGCAATTCCACTGGGTTTGACATGTGTCATTGATCAAGTCCTATTTCCATATTATTGAAAATTGCACTAGGGTGATCATTTAGAGTCTACATCCCCAATCATATCTCCATCGACCCATGTGATCAAGCAGTTGTTTTTCTTCTGTGTTTCTGCTCCCACAGTTCTTCCTCTAAATGTGGATAGCTTTCTTTCTCATAAGTCCCTCAGAATTGTCCTGGGTCATTGCATTGCTGCTAGTAGAGAAGTTCATTACATTTGATTGTACCACAGTGTATCAGTCTCTGTATATAAGGTTCTCCTGGTTCTGCTCCTTTCACTCTGCATCCATTCCTATAGATCATTCCAGTTCACATGGAATTCCTCCAGTTCATCATTCCTTTCAGCACAACAGTATTCCACGGTGAGGTCAATCTTAACAGCACATCTCTTGTGTCTATCCCCTTATTTCCTCCTCACATAGCCACCACTCAAGTTCAAAATTCCTATCACCTCTTTCCTGGACTACTATTAATAGCCTTCTTTTTGGTCTCCTTGCCTCTCATCTTTCCCAGTTCAAATTCATTTTCCACACAGCTACCAAAATAATCTTCAAACATAGATGTGACCATGTCACTGACCTACTCAACATTGCTCAATGGTTCCCTATTGCCTCTAGGACCATAATGGCAAACCTATGACATATGTGTCAGCATTGACACACAGCCATTTTTGATGGCATGTGGCCACATGCAGGTTCAGTGCACCTCAGGGCCTGGGAGTCACCTGGGGAGCTCCTTGCCCACAGCCCTTGCCATGGTTATGCTCCCAGGGCCTGGTGGGGCTGGGGGTGGGGGCTGCTCCACCCACTGGCCATGGGGGCAGAGAGCAAGCAACTGGTGCCAGGCAGCTGGGGTGTGTGGGGCTCCTGCAGGGGTGGGAAGGAGGAGCACAAGCAGAAAGAGCACAGGCAGGCAGGCTGATGGAGGCAGTCATAGGCTGGGGAGGGGAAGGGTGGAGTGGGGCCTAGCCAAGGAAGACTGGGTGGGGCTCTGGACCACTTGCAATAGAGGAGGGCCTGGAACCAATTACCAGACAATTTTACCACCCTGAAAAATATAGCAATGGCTTTACTCATAATTTTCCCCTCTACATACTTTTGTGAGACCTTATTCTCAGTGTTAAATAATATCAAAACCAAAAAAGAAACAAATTGACAGATGAAGTTAGTAGCGCTTGCTTGGACTTGAAGTGTACAAAATACCAGTCTTCAATTGAAGGTTTAGCCAATGAAATTCAGCAACCAAAAAAGTCACTATAGGTAGGTTTGTTAAAGAATTCCCCCTCCCCCTCACTTATTTTAGTTCATGGAACCCCACACAAGTTAAATAATATCAAGACCAACAAAAGAAGCCAACTGACAGATGAGCAAAGAAGTCACTAAGGTGGTAAGTTAAATAATTAGTTTTTGGTTTATTAAATACAATTATGTGTTACAATTATATATTTTGTTATTTAAACTATAAATATTATGAAATTATGGGGGTTTTCTCAAAGTGGCACACCACCCCAAGTTATTCTCAGTTTTTTGGTGAGTTTTGACACACCAAACTCAAAAGGTTGCCCATCACTGCTCTAGGAAGATACAATATCCATCCTTCTCTTGAAATTAGAAACCATCAGGGGAAGCTGGGTGGCTCAATGGAATGAGGGCCAGGCCTAGAGACAGGAGGACCTGGGTTCAGATCTAGCCTCAGACACTTCCCAGCTTTCCACCCTGGGCAAGTCACTTAACCCCATTGCCTACTCCTTACTGCTCTTCTGCCTTGGAACCAATATATGGTAGTGATTCTAAGCTAAAAGGTAAGGGTTTTAAAAAAAATAAATTGGATCCAATCTGGATCAAGAGTACCTTTCTAGATACATTTCACATCATTCTTCTCCATAGTCTAAGTTAAAGTCAAACTAGAGTACTACCTGTTTCCTGAATCTACAATCCATTTCCAGCCTTCATGCATTTGCCCAAGCTGTCCTTCCTGCCTGTGATGGACTACCTTATCTCTGTCACTCAGAACCTGTCTCTTCTTTCAAGGCTGAGATCAGTCTTTTCTACATAGCCACTACTGAGCCTTCTTGTTATTAGACCTCCCTTTCTCCTCATATTATTGTACTTACTTATGGGCACACATGTCATATCCAGTAAACTAAAAGCTCCTTGAGAACAGGCATTTTTTTTTCATCTTTGCCTTCCCAGTGCCTAATACAATTCTTTGTTGATAGTGGGTGCTCAATATATTCCAGATCAATGAGTAAACATATATCTACAAATAGTTATAGTGCTTGAAAGATCTGCAAAGTCCATTACAGATATGATCTCATTTTATCCTCACATTGAACCCTGGGTTATTAGCTCGATTTTACAGAGGAGGAAACTGAAACTCAAAGGGATTAAATGACTTGCCCAGGATACACAGCTAGGGTCTGAGGCAGGATTTGAAGTCAGGACTTTCTGAATTCAGCTCCAGCACTCTGTGTACTATGTATGTACCAGCTAGCTACCAAATCAATGAAGTCAGGGACCTTTAAGCTATTATATTTTGGACAGCTAAGTGGCATAGGAGATAGAGTACAGGGCCAGGAATCAGGGAGACATCTTCCTGAGTACAAATTCAGGCTTAGACATTTCCTAGCTACATGACCCCTGGCAAGTCACTTATCCTGTTTGCCTCAGATTCCTCATCTGTCAAATGAAAGAAATTGAAGAACACTCTAGTATCTTTGTTAAGAAAACCCCAAGGGGGCAGCTGGGTGGCTCAGTGAATTGAGAGTCAGACCCAGAGACGGGAGGTCCTAGGATCAAATCTGGCCTCAGACACTTCCTAGTGGTGTGACCCTGGGCAAGTCACTTAACCCCCATTGCCTAGCCCTTACCACTCTTCTGCCTTGGAACCAATACCCTGTATTGATTCTAATATGGAAGGTAAGAGCTTAAAAAAAAAAAAGAAAACCCCAAAGTGGGGTCATGAAGAGTTAGATACAACTGAAAAAACTTAAAGCTAATGCATCTTTTTGAGAGTACTGGAAAAATACAGACTTTGGAATTGGAGGGTCTTTATTTAAATCTCTATTCAGCAATTTACCCACTATATGACCTAGGACAAGTCATTTTACCTCTTTGGGCCTTGGTTTCCTCCTTTGTATATGAGAGTAGAACTAAAGGTACTCTAAGGTCCATTCCTGCTCCAGAGTTACTGGGAATAGAGTGCACTACAAAGTGTTTTATGGGACCACTGTGGTGATGAGAACAAATTCTTCTCAGTCAATGTCAGTGTTACTCCCAGAATCCCCTTCTAGCTCTGATTTTTTCTACCTCTTTCTTATAACATGGTATAATAAGATTATCTTTGCTAGAGAAAGAATAGTCATTTCATGATTCTTTTATTCATCTACCCACGACTTTCTCTCAGAACATTTTTAGAAATTAGGTGTTCCAAGTACCTGACAGGACCTTTTCCTAGTAAAAGATTAAATTTAAAAACTAGTGACCTAGTATGACATTAAACTAATACTACACCCTGGCTCAGAATGCCTTTAGGACAAGGAGCTACTCCTCTCCCCATCCACAACATCTGAGACTCTCTTGAAGAAAAGTGATATTTGTAGTATAGACAGTTCTCATTTTATGTACATTTGCATTTTGTAAAGAATTCTGAAAGAAATTCACATTCCAGAAAAAAAATACTTATGTTAGCTTTACCATACGTTACTGTGCTCTCTCTCTGCTCCCCAACTTCAGGTACTCCATAGCCCCCCCTCACCTCTCCACCAAAAAAAAATATCTCCAGACCAAAGCAGAACAGAGAGGCCAAAAGACCACCACAATGGCAGCTGGGCTTGAGACCTCCTCAAGAGAGGAGTCCTTTGTCCCACTCTACCATTTGCCCATCCTGTCCTATATCCCTGCCCACATGTCTGCCCCCAGTGTGTTCTCCCTCTCTGTTCTGATCAGGCCTCAATATGCCTTTGAACCATATACCAGTTCTCTCCCTCCTCAGGCACTGAGACCCCCTAATAATGTATAAATGGAGATTTTTGAGCCTTTGGACTTCATCCCCCAGAAGTCCCTTAGAATTTCCCAAAATTCCATTTTCTCGCATCCCCACATATTGTGTGATTGTATTTAAGTAGCTTTAATTCCTCCCTCTTGCTTTTTTGAACCTGCAACTGGGCTGAAGGCAGGCAGTTCTTTTGCTTTAGTTATTACTAATAAAACTTTATAAAACATAATATTTACTTATTGATTATTAATTTTAAAACCCACAATGACTACCTTTCCTTCCCTCTTCTGTGGGCAAATTCCCATTATGGTTACAATTATTTCATGTAAAGGTCTGTAGAATAGTCTACTTATGTCTGTTTTGAAATAGCCCTAGAGAGTTAAGGTGATAAAAAAAAAAAAGCTCAATTTATAAGAATGTATAAGAACACCAAAGAACTCCATCAAGTATTTGGGAATGAGTTTGCCTAGAAATATGCATGACCAGGAATAGTGTTAAAAATAAAATCTCTGGGTCATAATTATGTGATCACTTGATTGATAATCAATAACATAAAAGCAACAGAAAATGATTTTCCTTTCAATTGTGAGGTGCGTAACCCTGGGCAAACAACTTATCCCCCATTGCCTAGCCCTTACTGTTCTTCTGCCTTGGATTCAATACACAATATCGATTCCAAGATGGAAGACAAGGGTTTTGAAAAGAAAGAAAGAAAGAAATATATATGTATGACCTCTATAAGGCTAATTATAAAATGAACATTTCTAAAATAGAAGAAACCTTAAGTAATTGGAGGAATGTTGATTGTTTATAGATGGGCTAGATTTATATGATAAATGTTATAATACTCCTCAAATTAATATATGGATTTAATGGAAATTATAATCCAGAGACCAAGGAGTTTCTTCGCAGAATTGGAAAAAATCACTACAAAACTAATATGGGGAGAAAAGGAGAATGGTTGTAGCACTTAGAAATTTTAAAACATTATACAGTATTGACAGAACAATCTGGTGCTGGGGGGGGGTATAAAAATCAAGAAATAAATCAAGAGAATATGAAATCCAGTAATTAAAGGCCTACCAAAAATCAATGCTTGGTAAATCTATAGAAAATTTAAATTGAGGATATTTAAGAAAAATACTTGAGAAATTGAGGAATAATTTTCATCATACACCTCAGTGAATTCCAATTGGTGAATACACTTAAACTTTTTTAATATTAATTTCATTTAATTAATTTTGAATATATTTCCATAGTTACATGAATCATGTTCTTTCCCTCCCCTTCTTCCACCCTCTTCCAAAATGCCATATATATATGCCAAATGCCATATATATATAGCCAAAATGCAATTCCACTGGGTTTTACATGTGTCATTGATCAAGACCCATTTCCATTTTATTACTAGGGTGATTGTTTAGAGTCTACATCCCCAATCATATCCCCATTGACCCATGTGATCAAGCAGTTGTTCTGTGTTTCTGCTCCCAAAGTTCTTTCTTTCTCTGGATCACTTGAACTTTTTTTTTAAAGCTATAAAAAGATGAAAGAGAATGGAATAACATTTTTATCTCATAGGTGGAGTGGAGATTTTTCTTTTTATTAAACAAAGAGAATAACTTATTAAGGAAGAGACAAGTATTCCTAATTATAGTAAATTATAAAAAATAAATTAATTATAGTAAAAGTTTAAATTTTTATATAAGAAAAATAATTCAATAACAATTTTAATATATGGTAAATGTGAGATTAAAACCCTGATATCTAAAATATCTAAAAAAATTAACCATTTAAATTTACAAAGTCTCTCTGATTCCACAATGGATGAATGATGGAAAGACTTTCAAAAGAGAAACACACATTATTAGTAATTACTTAATACAATCAAAATTATACTAGTCTAGAGAACTGTGACAAGACCACAACTTTCCCATCTTGGAAATAATTAAGCAATACATATTTTTAAATTTAATATATTAATAAAATTATAATATTAATTTATTATAAATAAATATCTATTATATATTTAAAGTAATAAAATAAACATATGTTCTATATTTTAAAATATTTAAAATGTATTTTAATAAAGCACTAAGTGAATAAAACTTCATGTTGGTCATATTATGAAGAAATAAAATAATTTATTGATGGAATTGAAAATCTATAGAATCTTTTTTTTTTTTGGCAGCAATCTGGCAGAATACAGTGAAATAACAAAAATAACTATTTCCTTTGATCCAGCTATTCTTTTGGGGGCAACATACCCTGGAAATGTTACCAAAAAGAAAAGAAAAGCTCTTCAAAGATCTTCACAGTGTCATCATTTATAATTGCAATAACAACCAAAAAAAAAAAAAGGTAGAGTGGGAGCAACCTAATGTCCACTGACAGAAGGAAGGAGTTCTTGCCATAAAAAAAACAGTCAGGAGGTTGCCAGGGCCTAAGTGGGCAAGGTGTGGATGAAGTATATGCACATAACATGTCCAGAATGAAACTGCATTGTAAAGACCTTTTGTCACTGGAGACTGAGATGAGTGACTTGGATTTCCCCTTTGCCTTTTCCCCCTTTCTCTCCCTTTGAATCCAGCTATTCCCTTGGAGCTTGGAAAGTTTAGTCGTGTATGTTTAAAAGTTTCTCAAGTGGGAAAGTATGATAAAGTTGTTGATCAACAGAATTACTAAAGAGTACATGCTACTGTTTGAATGTGGTGTCAAAAGGGGTGACTGGGAATGACAGGATTAGCTGAGTGAGATTTCTGCCTGGGGGCTCCAACTCAACAGAGATGTTGCTTATTTAAACAACTTCTCTGAGCAAAAAGAATACTTTCACTGGGGCTTTCTCTGGACATCAAAATGAAACAGTAACCCACATAGGAGATAGCACTGTGAGAAACTAACTGGCAGGCACTGGTCATTATTCATGGCTTGGGCTGAATGGTGAGGCTGGAGAGAAAGGTATGCCCCAGGGAAGCAGTAGCCCAGCCCAGACAAAGATGAAAAGTAGGGGAGCAAAAATGACTGACTTCTCTACCTGTCTTTTGGCAGCAAAAAGTGCTCTAAAAAATCACTAATTTTTTAAAAGAAGAAAACAAATTCTTTTTGATAGGAGAAAAATAATTAGGCTGATTTCTGGATATTTCAGCGTGGGTGGGTGATGTGGAATATACCTCCCTTCTCATCTCCAAGCACTAGACTCCCTTCCTCTGAAGTTCTGCTAGTCTATTTTTGGCCAACACATTAAATGCTGAGGTAATCCTAGAATGAAAAAAATAATATGGACTCCAATGGCAGTGAATAGCTTGAAATCATTCCAAGCACAGATTTTTATTTCATAAATATGATCTAGTCTGTTTGTGAATAAAAACATCTGGATACATTATGGTTTGAAGATAGTAATAACTTTTATTAAAGATGGCAGGGCAGTTCTTGGAGTTGGCTCTTCACTTCTATGCACTGAGAAAGGGAATATTATGTATTTCTCCTGTATCCCTTCCTCATAGTTGATATCAAAAGGTATCATAGTAAGATGGATAGTCTTGGTGCCTGTAAAGAGAAGGATTCAAATCCTGGCACTTGCTAATTGTGTGACTGTACATATCACATAACCTCCCTATGCTGTTAGATTGTGAGCTCCATGAGGGCAGGGACTGTTTTTGCCTTTCTTTTCATCTCCTGCCCTGATCATAGTGTCTGGCATGCAATAGGCACTTAAAAATGCTTTTGGACTCCTCATCTGTAAAATTCAGAGTATTTATGTTGTGTTGTTGTAGTGAGAGTCAGATGAATATTATTCTAAAAATGGGGGCAAATACTAAAACAACCTATGTAGCCTCAGCAGAGGAAGCTTTTCTTACAAAGATCAAAGCCATCCTGGGGAGACCCTATTCATCTGTTAGACCTCAAGAGAGCCAAAGCAACTCAACTAGGGTGCTGCAGAGTATCCCCTAGAAGGGGATCTTACTCCTCCTTTTTCCTCCTCCTCTTCCTCCTGTTCTTTTTCCTCCTCCTACCACCATTACCATTATTGATTGCCAATACTATTATTAGTAATGGCCAACACACACACACACACACACACACACACACACACACATTTTAAACTCTTACCTTCCATCTTAGAATCAATACTGTGTGTTGGTTCCAAAGCAGCGGAGTAGAAAGGACTTGGCTATGATGGTTAAGTGACTTGTCCAGGGTCACATAGCTAAGAAGTACATGAGGCCAGATTTGAATCTAGGGCCTCCCATCTATAGGTCTAACTCTCAATCCACTGAGCCACCCAGCTGCCTCTCAACACATATAGTTTAAAGTTTGCAAGGCATATTAGGATTGGAAATGAGGACTCTGGCTTTCCCCCAGCTTCAGTTCCCAACTCTGATCACTTCTCACCAGCATTTTACAATAACCTCTAATTGGCCTCCCTGCCTCCAGACTCTCTCCACCCTAATCATTCCTACTAATAGCCACCAAAATGGTTTTCTCTAAGTTCAGATTTGACCATGTTACTCTGCTGTTTGATAAAACTCCCTATTACTTCCGGGATAAACATAGATACTTTTCTGTTTTGTTTTCCTGCCCTTCATAGCCTCCATCTTAAACATCATTTGACTTCTTATACTCTATAGTCTAGCCAAAGGGACCTCTGCGCTTCACCAATGACACTTTATCTTCTCTCTCATTGCCTTTGCATGGGTCATCCATCATGCCTAGAATGACCACCTTCACTTCTATTTTTTTCTCTAGGCCACAACCTCCTTACAAAGACTTTTTTGATTCTCCCTATTTGATAATATTCTCCCTCCCAATCTACCTTATGTTGAACTGTTTTGTGATTTTTGTATTTATACCATACATTGCTAGGAGAACATGTTTCTCCTCTTAGGACATAATCTTTCTGAGGGCAAGCATCCTTTCTGTCTCTGTGTCTCCAGGGCCAAGCACAGTGCAAGGCACAGAATATCCCAAATATTGCTTGCTTGCTTGCTTGATTCCTGACCCTCAATACCGTCAGGGAGGTGAGTACATCCTCGTCTTGGCCATTTTGTCCCTGTTGCTGTCCTTAGGATGGGGAGACAGTATGGAAAGGCTGCAGGCTAATGCCACATCAGCCACCATCCTACCCCACTACAGTGCTGCTCTGGACTCCAAGGGAGATATGCTCACCCACCCCTCCAGCAAATGCCCCCTGCTCCAGTCCCTGGGAACTTCCAAAGGATCCACCAGAGTGTACGGATTTACCCAAAGTGTGATTATAGATCATGCACCTTGCGTGTGGTGGCAGGTGTGATCACTCTACCCCACAGGAAGGACTCCCGAAGTATCCTGTCATGCCCTGCTGACTGCACATTCACCCTGGCCCTGGTCCTGGGAGGTGGAGATGCAGGCTGGTTTTTATGCAGTGCTGATGTGGCACTTTTCCCTTGAGATAATCATAGAGCTTTGGGGAGTGGTAAACACAAATTGCAATCCTGTCCCCATTTCCCAGATAGTAACAACAACCTCCATTAGTAATTCTTCCTCTGTCTCCACTTCCCCACTTCCCATTTTATAGATGCTTTCTGGCTTACCAAGTGCTTGGTTCTCAATTGCCCTGTGAGGTAAATTGTACCAATATCACTCTTATTTTATGGAAGAGAAAAACTGAGGCTTAGATGAAATGACTACCTAGTAAGTCTCAGAGAAGAGGGATTTGAACCCACGCCTCCAGATTCCAAATTCTAACATTTTTTTCCACTACTGGGCTGAGAGACACAATGACTTATCAGAAATTTACCACACTTTGAAATGTCATTGATCCAGGGTTTATTATTTCCTTTGACTCTGGAGCTATAATTTGCTTCCAACTGAAAGACTGCTTCATTAGTATCACCCTAGACTGATCATTCCCAATTTTATAGACCTCTGCCCCATGAATGTGTTTTCATTTTAGTTTATTTACATACCTTATAACTATTCTCAAGGGGTTTCGTGGCTACCCTCTTTCCTTCCCCCAACCAGATAAGGCCCATGAGGACAGGAAGCATGGCCCTCCACAGAGGGACAGTGTGAAGATCATATAGTGAGAGCTGAAGGAATCCTTGGTACCAAGGATTATGAGTGCTAGACAAGACAGACTGCATTGTCCAAATCTAAAATGTTCTAGCTCTGCTTGAATGGTTTTTTGGGAGACAAGAAGGATCTTAAAGATCATATGTCCAACCTACTCATTTTATATTTGAGGAAACTGACATAAATCGAGGAGTAATTCAACCAGGATTAAAAGGTTTGTAGCAGATGGAAGACAAATGATCAGGAATAATGGAAAGCTACAAGGATCCATTTTTAACAAGAACACTGCCTTAAGATGCTCATTTCAAGCCTCCTTTGGCTACATCACTCAGTTCTCCCTGGTTTTTGGTTGAAAATCAACCTCAAAAGAGTCATCCATTTTTGTCAGTCTCTTGGTTTGATGGCATTTCATAGGACCTGGAGCCATTCAGATGCAACACTCTGGGCCTGGCCTCTGCAGGAGCTGAGGAATCTCATTTGAGCGCTGGTCAAAGAGGCTGTAAACACTGGTGAGTTATAAGCAAAGTGTATTTTCTTAAAAACAAAAGCACTTAAGTGGTATTTTTTCCATTTGACAATCAGGGCCTTGTCCAGAGGTCACCTGGCACCTTTTTTTTTTTGGTTAAGGGTGAAGAGACAGGAAAAAGGGGAGGGGGAGATACTTTAGGGGGGAAAATAGAGGATACAGGGGACAGAGGGAAGAAGAAAGAAAATAAGAAACAAAAAAGGTGACAAGAGAAATTGAATACATACAAAGAGGAGAGGAAGACAAAGAAGGAAACAAGAAACAGCACAGAAAGAGAAAAGTCAGAAGAGAGAAGAGTCACAGAGAAAAGGGAAAATAAAAATAAAAATGAGAGAAGAGGCACAGAGGGTAGAGAAGGAAGGAGAGGACAGAAAGAAAGAAGATAGAGAAGAGAGTAGAGATATGAGAGAACAAAAAAGAATAGAGGAAAGGTTCACAGAGAAAGAAAAAGAAGAGAGAAGAGAAAGAATTGAAGGAAAAGAAAAGAAAAGCAATAAGAAAAAGAAAGAGGAAGAGATAAAGGAAAAAGAAGAAAGAGAAGAGAAAACAAGGAGAGAGAAGAGAGGAGAAAAAGGAAGGAAGAGACAGAAGAGAGAGTGATGCAGGTATGATATAGAAGCAGAGAAAAGAGAAAGAAGAAAGAAGAGGGGAAGAAAATGAAAGAAATAGAGAAGGAAAGTGTAGAGAAAGGAAAGTAATAGGCAGAAAGAAAGAGAGATACAGAGAGGAGGAGAGACAAAAAGAGACAGATAAAGAGAAGACATTTTAAGAAATACAGGGAGCACAAGATAGAGATGAGAGGGAGACATAGAGAGAAAGGGAAGGGAGAGAAGAGACAGAATAAACAGAGAGGAGAGAAAGAAAGAAAGAAAGAAAGAAAGAAAGAAAGAAAGAAAGAAAGAAAGAAAGAAAGAAAAAGAAAGAAAGAAAGAAAGAAAGAAAGAAAGAAAGAAAGAAAGAAAGAAAGAAAGAAAGAAAGAAAGAAAGAAAGAAAGAAAGAAAGAAAGAAAGAAAGAAAGAAAGAAAGAAAGAAAGAAAGAAAGAAAGAAAGAAAGAAAGAAAGAAAGAAAGAAAGAAAAGAAAGAAAGAAAGAAAGAGAAGAGAGAGAGAGAGAGAGAGAGAGAGAGAGAGAGAGAGAGAGAGAGAGAGGGAGGAGGGAGGGAGGGAGGAGGGAGGAGGGAGGGAGGAAGGAAGGAAGGAAGGAAGGAAGGAAGGAAGGAAGGAAGGAAGGAAGGAAGGAAGGAAGGAAGGAAGGAAGGAAGGAAGGAAGGAAGGAAGGAAGGAAGGAAGGAAGGGAGGGAGGGAGGGAGGGAGGGAGGGAAGGGAAGGGAAGGGAAGGGAAGGGAAGGGAAGGGAAGGGAAGGGAAGGGAAGGGAAGGAAAGGGAAGGGAAGTGGAGAAAGAAAAAGAGAAACAGAGGAGAGGGGCCTTGTCAGGGCTCTGGCCTTTGCCCGGGATTCATGGGACTGCCTTAAAATAATGTTCTGTTACAGTCTGTAATCTGGACCTTGGCCTCTTTCCACACATTTAGAATCATCTAGCTAATTAAGGGGATATTGTTTTCTGGTCCATCTCTCTTACCCTATTGCTGTCTCCCCTTTCTGTTCCCCTCACTTAGCAGTAATGTCAGAAGTAATATTGAGATTGACCTTTTCCCATCACTGTCCCACACACCTCATTAACTCCTCTCTGGAGATGAAGGCAACCATTATGTATTGGGAGAGCTGACAGATTTGTCACAATTTCCCATAAGTTCCTTGCCCAAGAATTTTCTCTTGCTGGACATGGGAGGAGACTTCATAGAACTGCTTCCCACATAAGGCCTTTCTTTACTGCCTCCCCATACTTGTCAGGGATCTCTCCCTCTTTAAATTAATTTGTCTTTACTGGTTTACATGGCATATCTCATCTACAGAAAATAAGCCCCTAGAGGTCAGGCACTGTTTGATATCTATGTTTGCATCCCCACTCATCAACTTGGCTCAGTTCCTCCTAACACACAGTAGGCATCTCATAAGGCAGCAGTGGAAGGTCCCTTGTTATCTTTGTCGAATTGAATTTCTGGGCTAAGAAACTGCACAGATGTTTGCTTATTGTCTCCAGGGTTAGACTGTGAGCTCCTTGAGGGCAAAGACTATCTATTTGCTTTTCTTTGTATCTCCAGGATTTAGCACAGTGCCTGACACATAGTAGGCTCTTAATAAATACATGTTAACTGATATCATATTAATTTCTAAATGTATCCCTCCCCTCTTCTGCAAGCCATCCCTTGTAAAAAAAATATTTGTGGTTGTTTTTTAAGCCCTTATCTTCTTAGTATTGCTTCTAAGACAGAAGAGTGGCAAAGACTAGGCAATTTTGGATTTGGGAGATGGTCTTTGAAAGTTTCTATAGCTAAAAAGTTCATCCTCTTGCTGCTAATTTAGAAAAATATTCTAAATGAATTAAATACATTTTTCAAAAAAATATTGGTGAGAATGATCAGTCGAGATTAGATAACACAAATGTGTAGTGGATACTCTCAGTACAGTTATGAAACAGAGTGAAGAAGGCTAATGGTAAATTAATGGGGGGCAACTTGGTGGTATCTCTGAGAACGTGTGCTTTGCTGTCAGAGAACTAAGGGATGCCTCCATAGGTATGCTGGCAAATATTTTACAATTGGCTTTCTGAAAAGAAAAAAAAAAACAACTTGCATTTAGCTCAGTTTGGTCCTAAGGATCAGGCTCGTTCTAAACAGGAAGATCTTTTTCTAAATTTACCTTTTTTTCCTGTTCATAAGCTGAGCCATATGACATATAATCTAGATTTTTGTTTTCATAGTTTTGCGCTTTTTTATAGCCTATTTTTCAAAATGAACACATTTGGAAGGCGTTTGGCCTAATATTTGCCTGATTTGAGTCTTAAAGAATGCATGCCGTAAGAATCTTCACATTTTAAGGGGTTGTGTGACAGAGGGCTGAAATTTAAACATGTAAAACGAAATTTACCCAGTCTATTTGAAAACAATCAACTCATGTTATACAGCAATTAACTTTCAGGGGTTTCAGATTTTCCTTTTTGCCACATTTTGAAAATGTATAACAAATGCCAATAATTCCACAGCCCTGTACTTCAAGGTGCTTTTTTGCCCATCAGTATTAACTATTGGGGTGCCACTGCTTTTGTATTTTTTCCTTTAAGATAACAGTGCATTTAGAGAGAGGTACAATTTGTTGGATTTTTGTTTATATTCATTTCATTCCAGTTTTATTTATTTTCATTGTTAAAACTTAAGTTTGTTCTTTGTTTTTTGCTCATTTTCCCAGTCTACTTGGTGATCTTTTCCCATATGTTAAAGTTTGGATCTGTTCTTGGGGTGGAAGGGTTACTATTTCAAGCCTCTTTTGCTGGGACATGCAATGCACTGACTAGTGGCCTGGCTGGCCCTTTGTGGGGAGGCTGGCAGCTCTTTTGCCTGGAAGCTGACTGCTCTCTCGATTGAGCTGGCTATCCCCCAATGCTGATCCACCCAGGTTTGCCCAGATCTGCCTGGATGCTTCCTAAGCTGGACCAGTCTCCTCTCCTACCCCAACAAGGTGAATCTTCACTCCCAACCCAGCACGCTATCTTGGACTTGAACTGTTTCACCCTATCTCTTCTTTCTTCTGCCCCTCTAGAATTCAATATAAGGCATTTTTTTAAAAGTTGTTTGGTGGAGTACTATGGTGCTCAAAGGAATAATAAAGTGGAGCAATTCCATGGGGACTGGAACAACCTCCAGGAAGTGATGCAGAGTGAGAGGAGCAGAACCAGGAGAACATTGTACACAGAGACTGATACACTGTGGTACAGTCGAATGTAATCGACTTCTCCATTGGTGGTAATGCATCGATCCTGAACAACTCGGGGGGATCTACAAGAAAGAACACTATCCACATTCAGAGGAAAAACTGTGGGAGTAGAAACACAGAAGAAAAACAACTGCTTGATTACATGGGTTGAGGGGATATGACTGTGGATGTAGGCTCCAAATGAACATCCTAGTGCAAACACCAACAACATGGAAATGGGTTCTGATCAAGGACACATGTAATACCCAATGAAATTGCGCATTGGCTGCAGGAAGGGTAGGGGGAGGGGAGGGAGGGAAATAATGGGATTATTGTAACCAAGGAATAATGTTCTAAATTGCCTGAATAAACTAATTCAAATGGAAAAAACAATTAAAAAATAAATAAAAAGTTGTTTGGTCTCAGATACTTCCCAGCTATGCGATCCTGGGCAAGTCATTTGATCCCCATTGCCTAGCCCTTACCACTCTTCTGCCTTCCAAGATGGAAGGTAAGGGTTTAAAAAAACAAAAAGTTGTTTGAAAGTGTTTGGGTAAGCTTGGAGTGCTCCTTTCTTATCCCACCGTCTTGGCTCTTGGAAGCCCAGGGCAAGTTTCAACTATTTCTCTAATGTCTTACTATGTCAAGTCAACAAGCATTTATAAAATGTCTGCCACATTCTGGTCACTGTTCTAATTATTGTCTTTCCAAGCAGAAATATTCCTTCTAACTCATATTTCTTTTCTTTTTTTTTTAAACCCTTGCCTTCCCCATCTTAGAATCAATACTGTGTATTGGCTCCAAGGCAGAAGAGTGGTAAGGGCTAGGCAATGGGAGTTAAATGACTTGCCCAGGGTCACACAGCTAGGAAGTATCTGAGGCTAGATTTGAACCCAAAACCTCCTGTCTCTGGGCCTGGTTCTCAATCCACTGAGACATCTAGCTGCCCCCCCCCCAACTAATATTTCTATAAGTCACTTCACAATAAGAATATGAGGAATGCAAGGCCAGGGTTGTTATTGCCATGTTTTGTTTTTTTCCCATCCAAATGTGATTTCATTGGCGTAGGGTTCTTCAGGTATAGAACTCTGCTTACTGTTGCAAATTGCAGCACTTGTATCATCTGTAGTCTTAGGGGGTTGACTGGGGCACTGGAAGATTACAGTGTCCATAGTTATCCAACTATATACAATCATGTATCCCAGGGAAGACTTGGATATAGTTTTCCCAATTCCAAGGTCAATATACTCTCCACTATTCTTAAACTGCCTGTTCTTTTACAGCTGGGAAAAATGAGGCTCAAAAAAGTGCAGAGTTGCATAGATCCATGCAGCTTCTGGGGTCAGAGTCAGGATTCAAATCCAGATCTCCCAACTTTCCAAGCTCATTTCTCTTTCCATTGTAGCACAGGGGCCACCAACCAGATTAGCTACAAGTGGGAGGGATACAGTGTTCTTTTCTCTCTATATTGTTGGAAACTTGAGAGAATGGATCCATTTGTAGCTCAAGGAGATAATAACAAATTGCTGTTCTTTTCATTACTTCTTATTCTGGTTTTCCCTCAACGATGAGAAAAGGAGAATCTGTAATATTCTCATTGCTGTTAGCAATAGAACCAAGGGGTAAATTATTTAGTAGGTTAAAAATGGCCAATTCAATCATCTGCTGTCTTGTATTCTTTGCAGAGCCTATGAGAGTACTAAAAGGATAGCTCTCAGAACTGTCCCAGTAGTTGAGGCAGCAGTTATCTCAGTGTCTGGAATCAAGAAGAGCTGGGATCGAATCCTACATCAGATACTATATGGTCCTGGGCAATTCACTTAATCTCTTTGCCTTTCTCTTTCCTAATCTATAAAATAGGGATAACAATGGCTCCCAATTCATGGGGATATTGTGAAGATCATATGAGGCAAAGTATTACAGAAATGAGAGCTACTATTATCTGAGACCATGGAAAGTAGTGAATCAATAGATCAACTGGAGCCAAGAAGACCCGAGTTGGAATTCTGCCTCAGATTTTACTGTGTGACCTCAAGAACATTACCTTACTCTTCTATGCCTTGGTTTACTCATTTGTAAAATGTAAATAAAATAGCAGCTACCTCCTAGGATGCTTTTGAGGATCAAATGAGATAACATATGGAATGCACTTAGCAAACATTAAAATGCTATATAAATGTAGATGATTATGATTAGTTCAATGACAGTTGAGTGACTTGGGGCCATGCCTCATTCATATATAAAATGAGAGGGTTAGAGTAGTTGACCTTTGCCTCTGAGGTCCCTTCCAACCCTAACTTTATGATCCCATGATTCTAAATCACTTAACTGAGCTGGGCCTCAGTTTCCTCATGTCAAATGAAGAATTTTGATTCATTGGTCTCTAGGATCCTTTCTGAGTGGAAGAAATGGCAGCTCTGGAATCAGGAGGACCTCAATTCAAATCCAGCCTCAGATGTGTACTAGTTGTGTGACCCTGGGCAAGTCACTTAACCTTGTTTACCTTGGTTTCCTCATCTGTAAAATGAGGTGGAGAAGGAAATGGCAAACCAGTCCAGTATCTTGGCCAAGAAAATCCCAAATGGAGTCATGGAGAGATGGACATGACTAATTGGCTAAACAGCAAGAAGGTAAGAAGGTTTTTTCTAGCTCTAAAGTGAAGAGGAGAAGCATGGTATGGCAAAAACCATGCTGTCTGGAGAGTCAGAGGTCATGGGTTCAAATGGCATCCATATTTCTTCTCCTGCCTTTTCCCATTCTAAAGCAATGATCCCAAATGGCTATTGGGTGATTTCACTGACACTAAAAATCTGGTCCTCCTATTATTGACATTTCCCCTTAAAAAGGTTTTGAAAGCAACTGCCCGGTGATGCGCTACATGCAAGAATCTATTGTTCAGAACTCCAAACTGTTTACAGGAGAGAGCCTTTAAAGCTGTTTATTTGCTTGGAATCGTATCAAGGTCCTCAAATATTTGCCAGGAAGTTTGGTGAAAAATGTCTAGACCAATGCAAGTCCCCAAGGCTCCAGGAAAATCCAGGAGGCTGATGGGAACAATTCAAAATGGCCTGGTTTATCCTAATTTTACTAGAAGGAACACTATGAATTTTTCCCAGGTGAAAGAGAGAATCCCCAGGAGAGCCTCAAATAAGCCCAAGAAAATGAAATACCCCAGTGTTCACTCAAGTGAAATCATAGGAGCATAGCTTTGGAGACAGAAGGGTAATGGATAGAGAGCTAGACCTAGAATCAGGAAGCCCTGTGTTTGAATTCTGTTTGAGACCCTTATTAGCTGTGTGACACTGAGCAAATCACATAACCTCTGCCTCATTTTTCTCTTCTGTAAAAGGGAGATGACTGGTATTTAGTCAGTTAATTAATTTAAAAGACCCTTATCTTCCATCTTAGAACCTTAGGTTCTAAGGCAGAAGAATGGTAAGAGGCTAGACAACCAGAGTAAAGTGACTTGTCCAGGGTCATATAGCTAGGACATGTGTGAGGCCAGGACCAGCTGCCTCTTGGGCCTGGCTTTCAATCCACTGAGCCATCTAGCTACCCCTCATAATAGCATTTCCTTAACAATTATTACACATTTATTAAGTGCTTACTTTGTGCCAGGCATTTTACCAAATGTTAGAGAGAGAAAAAAAGACAAAAACTGTTTTTTCCCTCAAGGAGCTTATTCTCATGGAGGAAATGTAAACAGATATGGAAATACCAGGAGCTGGAAGATCAAAATTTAGGAGGGAAGTTTCAGCAACTTGTGGGAGAGACTGAAAAAGAACTCCTGACACAGATGGAGTGAGTCTTGAAGGATGTCAACTGCATGGGGTGTGGCTCAAATCGGGGCATATATAAAGAGCTTTGCAATTTTTAATATGTCATGTAAGTGTTGGCTGTTATTAGATGGCATCTCAGAGGTCATCTCTAACCCCTTCTTAAAAAAAAAAAAAAAGCTAGGAAGTATCTGAGGCTGGATTTGAATCCAGGAAGATGAGTCTTCCTGACTCTTGGCCTAGAGCTTTCTCCACTCCACCTAACTGCCCTCTTGCTTCTAGTGAGGACTTAATAAATGCTTGTTGACCTTGCCTTTTGAGCACTAGCATTCTATCATCTAACATTCTATGCTCTAAGATCCCTTCCAACCTAAGAGGGCCATAAGATCATAGGTTTACACCTGGAGGGGTCTTCAAAAGTTATCAGATCCACCACCCTCATTTCTTTATTTTTTTTTTAACAGGAAAGGAAACTCAGTCCTAGAGAGGTTAAGCAATTTGCCCAGGGCCATAGAGGTAGTAGACACTTTTCAATGAATGCCACTACTCTAGGAGATGGGTGGAAGCAGAGGATCAGTGGGGTCAGGGATGACTGTAGAAGAAATATAGTTGGTGAGTGATAAGATTGGCTTTTTAATAGCATAAAATTGGGACATATTTAAGAAGAGTGAGTAGAATAAAAGCAATTGACTGACAGAAGGAATTCTTAACTTGCTTTGGCATCTTAGATTTTTCTGGGCATCATACTGGACTCAGGTGTTTAAGAATTCTCAAATGTATCCTTAAGTCTATTTCTTTTTTTTTTAATTTGGAAAATTTATTTAATTAATTTAGACTATTTTCCCATGGCTACATGATTCATATTCTTTCCCTCTCCTTCTTCCTTCCTCTCTTTGGAAGCTAATGAGCAATTCCACTGGGTTTTATGTGTCATTGATGAAGACCTATTTCCATATTATTGATATTTGCACTAGCATTATCATTTTAAGTCTACATCCCCAATCATATCCCCATTGACTCATGTGATAAAGCAGTTGTTGTTTTTTTCTGCATTTCTGCTCCCACAGTTCTTCCTCTGAATGTGGATAGTGTTTTTTCTCATGAGTCCTTCAGAATTGTTCTGGATCATTGCATTTCTGCTAGCAGGGAAGTCCATTACCTTCAATTGTGCCACAGTGTATCAGTCTCTGTGTAAAATGTTCAGCTACTCTCACTCTGCATCAATTTCTGGAGGTTGTTCCAGTCTCCATGGAATTCCTCCTCTTTATTATTCCTTTTAGCACAATAGTATTCCATCACCAACATATACCACAATTTGTTCAGCCATTCCCCAAATCAAAGGGCATCCCCTCATTTTCCATTTTTTTTGCTACCACAAAGAGCGTGGCTATGAATATTTTTATACAAGTCTTTTTCTTTATGATCTCTTTGGGGTATAAACCCAACAGTGGTATGGCTGGATCAAAGGCTTAAGCCTTTTTCTAATCCATGACAGTGCAAGTATTTTTTCCCTTTATCATTTTGTTGACCTCTTTGGTTTTTCTCTCACTTTCATTTCCCACCATTATAGACTGATAGATTTAAGATCAAAAGGGACCTTGAATGTAGTCAGATCCCATTACTTTTCAGAGGTGGAAAATGAGCTGAAAGGGGTTATTTGACTTGTCCAAATTCACCTGGTTATTAAAATTCTGAGGCCAAGATATGAATTCAAGTCTTCCTGACTCTAACCCCAGAACTATATCCACTGTACCACCTAACTTTTTCTTCTTACCCTCACACTCTCAGTCATTCTTTATGACAAAGAATTTTAAAATAAATAAAAATCAGTTCAGCAAACTAATGAATATATAAATTGTCTGACATTTTATGTATTATTCTGCATCCATGGTCTTCCACCTCTGGAAAGAACAGAAAGAGGTTCCATGCCACTATTTTCTACTTTTCCTTTTAGGATCTACATTCCTGTGTTCAAAAAAGATTGTGTGTGTGTGTGTGTGTGTGTGTGTGTGTGTATTTTAGCTTCTTTTGCCCCCTAGTTCAATTATAATAAGACTCTTTCCTTGTTTTATTTTGGACAGAATATAGCCATACAACCCTGGTTACATTTACATTTGGACACCTATCTACACAAGGCCCCACTGAAGTGGGTATTGTATGTAAATACAGAGCTTTATGGGAGCCTTGGATAAAAGATAACAGTCCCATAAAAATCTCCTGTTGAAATAATTGAGTCTATTTGTAAGAAGAGATGGCATGGGGCAGCCAGGTGACTAAGTAGATAGAGAGCCATACCTGAAGACAGGAAGTCCAGAGTTTAAATCTGGCCTTAGACACTTCCCAGCTGTGTGACCCTGGGTAAGATAACTCCCATTGCTTGGCTCTTAGCACTTTTCTGCCTTAGATCCAATACACAGTGTTGATTTTTAAATGAAAGGTAAGGGCTTAAAAAAAAAAAAGAGGATGACCCTAGCAGTCCAAGTACTATGTATGACCTCTAAACCTATCTCTTCTGAATCCTTTAGCTCTGGGCTCCCAAAACTTCCAAGAACTAATTGATAAGTTTTTGGCAGGTGACAGTAGTAAAAAGGGCTGAATGCTTTAGAAAAGTCTGAACCTGTGGCTTTTTTACCTTTTTGACATGAAAGCATTTGTACAGCAATCTAAAGACTAGATATGGATGCAGACACTGATGATAATAACTGACATTTATATAACACTATATATATATTTTTTTTTTATTTCATTTGAGCCTCTCAATAAGCCTGTGAGGGTTATTAAAGGGCGCAGATATTGTTAGCCCCATTTTACAAATGAGGAATCTGGCACTCAGCTAACTAACTTGCTCAGTCATTCAACTCACACATCTGAGATGGCATTTGAACCCAGGTTTTTCTGACTTCAGGTCTAGCAGTGTACCTGTGTCATAGTGACATTTGGCCAAGTTCTTCCTTTTTTTTCCTCCACTACCAACCATGAAGTTTCACAATTTCCCAAGTTTTTACAATATACTATCATGAAAGTTACTATGATACCAAAATAAAGGAAGACGAGCTAAATGGAAATTCATTCCCAATAGCCATGATATTGTAGGAGGCAAGAATGAAAAGTGAAAACTGATGGGAGAAAATAAAACCTAGATTAAAGAATTTTAGAACAATGATTAAGTGATTATTAACCTCAGAGCAAGATTTAGAGGCAGCATAATGCAGGGGTAAGACCACCAACTCTGTCAGAGGACCTAGATTCAAATCTCCCCATCACAATTAACTACCTTCGTAGCCTTGGGTAGGTAACTTCTATAGGGATGAAATCCCCCACCTGTTCACTGAGATGGTTAGGCAAGACAGGTTGGTCCCTGAATCTCTGATCTCCTTGATCTTGCAGATGAAGAGCCTGGGAAAGTGAAATGAATTGTTCCAGGTCCTAGAGTTATTTAGTGGCAGGTCTAAAAGCTATTTCTCTTTGTTTCCATGCCATCTGGTCTCCTCCCTTTCAGAGGAGGAAGGTGAGGGCAGAAAGAGACGGGAGGCTAAGGGGCACTCAGAAGTGAAGCCCAGAAGGATGACTTGTTAGACCTTCACCCTTTTGGACTCACTGGAGTTTATTTAAGCAGGACTTCCAGTCCTGATTTCTTCCTTTCTATGTCACAGTAACTTTGACCAAGAAATTGTCTGTTTTAGGGAAATGATCTTATGGACTTGACAAACAAATGCCTAAATTCACTGAACCAAGTGAGTTGTGTACTGTCCCTTCTGTTCCATGCCAATGTCTCTGCTAGGAAGTGGGGGATGGGATAGAGTGGGTGAAGGTTCATAGGTTCAGAGACTTATAGATCTTCAGGGACCACACCCTGTCAATTTACAGATGAAGAAACCGAGGCCCATGGAGGTTAAGTGACTTGGCTCAAGTCACAGAGAAGACCTGATATAATAATGGGAGGTGATCATAACTTTTAAAAAATTATTAATTAATAAGACTGTGATATAATTTATATTTAAAATAGCAGATATATTCATTTATATTACATATTCACTATATAGATAAAAGTTAAGAATATGATCAAAATATACAACACAAATACAACTGTAAATAATTAAAAACAATGCTAGATAGCACAGTGGACAGAGCACCAAGCTTGGAGTCAGAAAAATTCCTCTTCCCGAGTTCAAATATGACCTCAGACACTTATTAGCTGTGTGTCCCTGGGCAATTCACTAGACCCCATTTGCCTCCATTTTCT
This sequence comes from Monodelphis domestica, assembly GCF_027887165.1. Taxonomy (NCBI): domain Eukaryota; kingdom Metazoa; phylum Chordata; class Mammalia; order Didelphimorphia; family Didelphidae; genus Monodelphis; species Monodelphis domestica. Next base: position 499,094,271 of record NC_077228.1, read on the forward strand.
TATCTGCAAAATGAGCCAGAGAAGGAAATGGCAAACCACTCCAGTATATTTGCCAAGGAAATTTCAAATGGAGTCACAAAGAGTTAGTCATGGCTGAAACAACTGAGCAACAATAATTAATTACTTGACATGTCAATAAAATGAAGACAGAAGCAGGATTTGAACTGTGTACCTCTAAACCCAAATTCACTGTTCATTTCACTGTATCATGCTGCCTCAAATTAAGGAGTTATTTTCCGTAGACAAATTTCCATCACTAAAATAAACATAAATCCCAATAGACCATACTTAAATAATAGACATCTCACACAGGATTATAGATTTGCAAGCACCTAGGAGGTGATCTAGTATTTTATAAATTTTATAAATGGGAAAACCAAGGCCCAGAGAGGTTGTGATTTGTTGTAAGTTGTAGTAGAAGCAACAGGATTCAAACCCAGTTCCTTTGACTCCAAATCAAATATTCTTTCCACTATTCCCTACAGGCTTTCTACATCCTTTTCATAACCTTGCTATCTAGAAATAGAAAATATTATCAAACTCATTGTCTTCTAAGAAGGTACTAAAGTGGGCCATCATTCACATATGCCCAACCACACTACTCGCATCTTATTAACCCCCAGACTTAGAAATTCAGGAATGATTTATTGGTCAAGACCTGAAAAGGCCAATTGATGTTGCCTTGTTGGAGCCATCAGCAGCATTTTTATATGCACAGGAAGGCAAACTTTGCAAAATGGGTCTTGACTCAACTTCCTAAAAGGCAAGGAGCAAGAAAAATCCCTTCAGAAGAACTTTTCGAATAAGTTCTTTTGGGGTGTTGGTAGGAGGAATCCACTTTTAGCGTTGGAAGCAAGTGGGAAGAAACTGAACTTAGGAAAAAAGAACATGCTGTCTGGGAGCTCCTTATTTAAAATGATTGTTCCTGCTAACAACAGCAACAAAACCTCAGGGCGCTTTGATATTGCTGAAGAAGAATCAGTGCTGTTTATGCCCTCTAAATTCCAGTGCCCATTTCCAGTTGCTTCATCTGACTTAAGGCACCTGGCTCAGCCTCCAAGGAATAAGAGATCGTTCTGAAAAAAAGAATACTGACATGCTTGATACAAAATGACACACAATAAACAGAGGCTTGGAATTCAGAGGATTTGAGTTCAAATCTGATCTTGGACCTATACCAGCTTGTGCCCTTGGGTGAATCACTTAACTGCTGTCTGCCTCAGTTTCCCCATATGTAAAATCAGAATAATAACAGCATATACCTCTGGAGTTGTGGTAAAGATCAAATGAGTTTATATTTGTAAAGCATTATGCACAGTAATGCCTGGCACATAGTAAGCATTATAGAAGTGTTTATTTCCTCCTCCTCTAATCCAACCCCTTCCCATTTTGCAGATGAGGAAACTGAGGTCCAAGGATATTGACTGACTTGTCCAAGGAAATAAGCAGTTCTTGGAGCAATATTTAGTTTATTGTAATTACTATCTTACCAACCCTCCTGGTGATGGCCTTGTTCTTTGCTCTTCAGGTGGAAATGCAGCTCTTGAAGCCTCCATTTCCTAGCATTCCTTGGACCCTAGGGTTGCCAATTTCCCCTGGTTTGCAAGGAGTCTCTCTGGATCACCCACTTACTCCTGGCTCCCCAGCCCAATTTTCTTTCTTCTGGGTTCCAGGGACCCTGTCTACAGGATCAATGCACCACCTTGTGGCAATACCTCATATTTAAAATGGGGGAACTGTAGCTTCCCTGTGTTATACTCAGATATTGGGAATAAAGGAGTCTGGGTCTTTGAGTATAAGAACATGCTGCTATTGAATGTAGGTTTGGTGCTGACTAAATGGACAAGCCTTTTCATATCACTTCCTTCTCCTTCTCAGACTTCCAACTAAAAAGAAAGATTTCAGAGCTGATTCTAGGCTTCTCCCCTAAGTAGGCTAATCTGTTCTTTCAGTTCCCTACACTCTGGCTATCTCCCTGCAATCTCCATGTAAGTCAGGTCAATGAATTTATTTCTTTTTTTCCAACCTTATGGTGGACTCCCCTCCAGTTGATGGAAAGCAAATGGATGATGAAATGAGCCCCAAATAAAGAACAAGATGGAGAAAGAGGAAAAGCAAGAAACTCAGATTGTACTCGTATTAGACAATCCATATTCCAATTAATCCATCCCTGAATGATTAGGAGGCCGTTGACCTTTCTAGCGCTCCCTGAACAGTTTTGAGAAGGTTTTAGACTTGGCCTCCCTACATTCTTCACTGAAGTTGCATGAGATATTTGCTGTCATGGCCTCTCCTTGGTAGAGAGTCAAGGGTTGGGGAGAAGCGGCAGGAGAAGAATTCTGGATTCAAACTCAAAAGATGTAGGTTTGGAGCTTGGTTTTGTCCCTTAGTAGCTCTTTAGCCCTTATCTGTAGAACAAGGATATTCAATGATATGACCTCTAAGGCCCTTTCCAGTTTAAATCTATGATCTTATGACCCCTAATGAGAGACAGTCCCAACATGTAAAATCTGTATCAGAGATTACTTACTGTCTTGTGGGGGTGGGCATTGGGAGAGAAGAAAGGAGAGAATTTGAGACTCAAAAAATTTTATAATGAATGTTAAAAAATAAATTGTATTATATGGAAAGAGGGAGAGAATGAGAGAGACAGAGAGAGACAGAGAGACAGAGAGAGACAGATAGACAGAGAGAGAGAGAGACAGAACCAATAACCAAACATAAGTGAGAAGAAAGGCAGCTAGTCTCTCTGACTTCAGTCAACTTTCTAGCCTCTCTTCCAGTGGTATCAAATTCCAAAAACAGACCTTTGTGGGTACATTTTGACTCAGGAAATCACAAAATACATTATCTTTACTTCATTCTCTGTTTATTGATTTTGTTAAATGTTTTTTATTACATTTTTAAGTTGTTTTGTCTTTAATGTGATCCAGACAACTTAACACCTAAGCTTTCTGCAATCATGAGGATGGGCATCACAAGCCAAGTTGTGGCTCCTCCGTTATGTTCTCCATCTCTTCGCCTCATAGTAACAAGCAAATCCAGAGATCCTCCTGTCCTTTTCCATTATGTTCCACTGGTGATGATTGTGAGCAGTTCTCTCTTCCTTGCTAATCTCCAGGACTGTCAGACATACACTCATCATGTCCTGTTCTGGCAGAATTTTGAACCACGTCTCAGCAAACAGCTCATGGCCAAGGACAAAATAGTCAGCAATGCAGGTAAAGCATCCAAGGTAGGGGTTCTGATTATATTTAACAAAAGGGGGAAAAAAAGCACTTTCCCTTCTATCTTGGAATCTATGCTAAGTATTGATTTCAAGACAAAAGGACATTAAGGGCTAGGCAATTGGGGTTAGGTGACTTGCCCAGAGTCACCCAGCTAGAAAGTGTCTAAGGCCAGATTTCACCCAGCTCCCATTTGCAGACCAGGCTCTCTATCCACTGAGTCACCTTGCTGCCCCCTGATCAACTTTCAAATCATTTCAGCCTCAATGGCTTGTAGCCCATTGGCCAGGAGTGTGGCACAGCTGTAGGTTTATGCCATTCTGCCCCTCACTGGTTTTTTGAATTTTAAAATTAATTACAAAGGAGGAGGCAGTTAGGTGATTCAGTGTATTGAGAGCCAGGCCAAGAGCAGGAGGTCCTGGGTTCAAATCTTGCCTTAGACACTTCCTAGTTGTGTGACCCTGAGCAAGTCACTTAGCCCCCATTGCCTAGCCCTTGCTGCTCTTCTGCCTTAAAACCAATGCATAGGCTTGATTCTAAGTAAAAGTTGTTTTTTTTTTTTAATTACAATGGAAAAGAGCACTGGATTTAGAGTCAGAGAAATTAGGTTCAAACTATCTCTGTTATTTACCACCTATGTGTAAGTCATCTAATGCCTCAGTTTCCTCACCTGTAAAATGAGAGAGTTGATGAAATCAAATTGTTTACCATCTCTGGGAGTGACAGGGAGAGGATCGAAAGAGACAGTGTGGATCTTATAAATCTGGAAAATGTATGTTGAAAATTATTACTGGATGTAATTGGAGAAATAAAATATTAAAAAGACCCCCCCAAAACAAAACCAAAAAAGTGGGTTGGCCTAAATGGCCTTTGAGGTCCTTTGTAGCTCTAGATCCTGTTGATCATTTTATTTAATGCCTAATAGCAGAATTTAAATGGACAGCAAGTGGGGTCCCTTCCTGAAGGTGCACACAAACCCTTGGGGCTTCTCATTGTCTGCTGACTGTGTCCCACTTATCCCTTTACCATGTGAATGGTAATGTCATATTTTTATGCCTCCCCACCTTTATTAAATATGACCTGTAAATGATCCCCTGGGGGGCGGGGGAAGAACGATCAGCCAGAGAAAGCTGTGGTTTCAGAAAGGGTCAAACATGAAAGGGCAAGGGAACCAGCTGGGAGGAGAAAGGTCTTGAAGGGAGTGGTGTCCAAAGGCATTGATGAAGTTCCTGTCCTAATATTTACCATCCAGGGTCAGCGGCTGGAGGAGAGTGAGGGTCAGGGAGGAGGGGGAGGAGGGAAAGGGACACAGACAAATCTGAAGAAAGCAGCTTTTTTTGAATAGAGATGGAGCCCTTGGAATTTTTCTCTGGGAGGCTGCCAATTTGGTAGGCACTTCAGGGCAAGAAGTAAGGAACATTTTTGTTGTTCTTCTGTTTTGTTTTGTTTTGTTTTTCCCAGGAGAGGCCCCAAGTCATTCCAAGGATTCCCCGTCAAGCCGCAAACAGTCTAAGACCACAGGAATTATAGATATAGATATAGATATAGATATAGATATAGATATAGATATAGATATAGATATAGATATAGATATAGATATAGATATGGATATAGATATGGATATGGATATGGATGTAGATGTAGATGTAGCTATAGTTAGATATAGACAGATAGATCACCCGTGTATATGTACAGAAGAAAACACAGATACTGTTGCATTCATTCACATTTACCAATATTAAATTCTTTGCTTCTTTTTGAGAACAAAAGGAAAGAGAAAGAAACTTTTTCTTTAAAAAGATGTAATGGATACTTTTGGATATCTGCTAGCTGTGTGAGCTTGAATAAATCACTTAATCGCTTGAGTCTTTGAGTTCTTATCTATAGAATAAGTATGATACCATCTACAGTGTCTACCTCTAAGGTGAGGTTAGGAGATAATGTGTATGCAGCATATAGGCTCTGGGTTTACACTTCTTACCTAGCATTAGCAAATTAATTCTCTAGAATTTTTTTCCACCTTCACTTAAGATCATAGAGTATCCTTGAGGGGTTTAAGTTGTCAAAGACTGTCACTGATGAGCCCCTATTTGGTGTGCTCTACTATATTAATCAGCCAGTTACCGTCTCCCAAATTTGTTTGACCAGTTGATTTCTTTTAATACTAATTAACCAGTCAACATCAGTTAGCTTTTGCAAAAAGGTATTTAGGGGGCAGCTGGGTGACTCAGCAGTTTGAGATCCAGGCCTAGAGATGGGAGGTCTTGGGTTCAAATCTGGCCTTGAACACTTCTGAGCAGGGTGACCCTAGGCAAGTCATTTAATCCCCATTGTCTAGCTCTTTAACACTCTTCAGCCTTGAAACCAATATACAGCATTACTTATAAGATGGAAGATAAGGGTTTTAATTAAAATAAAGCATATTTAGTAAGAAGCTATTGTAAGAATTGAAGTACAACCACTTCCAAAGGTCACTCCTCTATTACTTGCTCTATCCCTGGGGAGAGTATATTTAAAATTAAAGTGACAACTACTGAATAATCCAGCCTACATGATGGACAAGTCACTCCATTGCTCGCAGAACATGTGTCTCAGATGCTGTTGATTCACTGCTTGTTTGTGCCAAATAGGTCTCTCTTGAAGCATGGCTTGTCACTGGGCTCTGTTGCTGCTACACCAGTAAGTCCTCATATGGACTCCCATCACTGGACCTCAGCGAGATCTTTGGATTTTTCAGAGCTCACAAGATCAAAGCTTGGTCAATCTCTTCTCCAATATGTATTCTCCTAAGATCAAAGGGGGAAAAGAAAAAAAAGAAAAACACCATAAAGCCAGAAGAGTGCCATTGCCATGTGTTCACAGCCACATGGTGGCCAAGTCAAAGTAAGGCTCTGAGGTCCTTCTACCCAGAGGTCCACAACATTTCTCATCTCCTTTGCTGCCAGGGCAGGATCAGAGATTAACGTAGTCCTGCCCTAAGAGCCAATTAAAAGACTTTATCACTATACAGTAAGTCAACAGGAAAATTTCACAGAAAATCTGTGCATGCTCTGAAACTGGGAGGAAAAGGAACTTCCATTAAAAACTTCCAGATGCAGGCTTACAATGGTTCACATGGATTGGCAGTGGGCAGAGTATTCTGTGTATGCCACAAAGCCTCGCCCTCATTGGCCTGTCTCCCAAAAAATGTTCAATAACTTTTCAAACTTCTGTTGTTATTGCTGTTCAACTGGTTCAATTATGTCCAACTCTTTGTGACCCCATGTGAGGATTTTCTTGGCAAAGATACTAGAATGGTTTGCCATTTCCTTTTCCAGCTCATTTGACAAATGAGGAAATTGAGGCAAAAAGGGTTAAATGACTTTCCCAAGGTCACACACCTAGTAAGTATCTGAGGCCAGATTTGAACTCAGGAATATCTCCTGGTATTCTATTCACCATGTGAATCCCTTGGCATAGGGACTGGACCTGTGATGTCAGTAGTATAAAGAACTCTTGAGTGAGGAAATTTCTCTTACCATTGCAGGACATCTTAGTCTTAGTTGCCTAACCTTAAGAGGTTAAGTGACTCCCCGGTATCATGTAAGCTAGTATATGCAAGAGGTAGAACTTATAAGTTTCAAGGAAAACTATATCAGTTATTGTCGTTATTATTATTATTGTTATGAGGATTTAACATAGTTGATTAGATTAGGTAGGAGTTAGAAGTCTTTATTTGTTCAAGACGCAGCTCCAGCATAACTTCAAGCATACAAAGTCTTCCTGAGCTCCCCAGATGCTCTTGTCTTTCCTCCCTCCCCCAACACATTCCTCTCTATTTATCTGAAGTGCGCTCACTGTGTGGACTGAATCAACTATCTAGAGAGGAGATGTACACTGGAGGTGATCCAGCTGCAAGAGTGTTGAGTGATCAATATACAAGGAACCTGAAGAAGAGTAAGATATTAGTTATGGGGAAAAAAGAAATCTTGGGCATTGTTAATTTCACAGAAGAAGTGACCTAAAGAGTGTCAGTCTACCAGCTTATGTGCCCATTATCCCATCTATGTAAACTCTACACGAGTTATGCACAAATGGAGGGTGCGCTAGGTAAGAGTATTAGTAGAGAAGAAGTTAGGCGGCACCATAGTGGGTAGAGTCAGGAAGGCTAATCTTCTTGAATTCAAATCTGGCCTCAAACAATTACTAGCTTGTGACCCTGAGTAAGTCACTTCACCCTGCTGGCCTCAGTTTCCTCATCTGTCAAATGAGTTAGAAAAGGAAATGGCAAACCATTGCAGTATCTTTGCCAAGAAAATCCTCACATTGGGGTCACAAAGAATTGGACATGACTGAAAATTGTTAAACAACAACAATGGAAAGTAAGTAGACTTCTTCAAGGCATATTCAATAATAAGTCTTTCCCACCTTACAATTAGAAAGATGGAGAGAATAAAGGATCTGACTGTGTTTGTTTGTTGAACAAAATGCCACCCTACCACTCTCTCAATCAAGATGTCTCCAATCCATGGCAAACTTATTTATGAGGCACAACTAGGGAGCCCAGTAGATTGATCGCCAGGCCTAGAGTCTAGAGATCCTGGGTTCAAATACGGTCTCAGATACTTCCTAGCTGTACGACCCTGGGCAAGTGACTTAATGACATTTGTCATGTGGGAGAGGTTATGTGACTTGTCCAAGATCACACAGTCAGCATCTATCAGAGGAAATATTTGAACTCAGTTGTCCTAACTTTAAAGTCAATTCTTTGTCTACTATATCATGATGCCTTTATGGGAAATATGTTAATGGATAAAATGGAAAATTATATTCTTTAGATGATAAAATAAGTCTTAAATATTTGTTTTATTTACCTCATATGATAGCTGTTATGAATTTTTATAAACTATAAGATAAATAGAAATATGAACAACTAGTGTTGATGAAATCCCAGAAAAGAAATGGTTCTCTTGCCCTTCAGTGCTGCGTCTTGAACCTTCTTGTTATGTCTGTGTCCTTTTCTTTGTGTGTAGCAGAGCTTCCTATGAATACCAAAGGGATGAAAATTTTCAGGATCCTTTGGTTCCTAACCATTTTAGTTGTATTTCAGTCATGTCAACTCTTCATGACCCCATTTAGGGTTTTACTAGTTTGCCATTTCCTCCTCCACCTTTTACAGATGAGAAAACTGAAGCGAAGGGTCAAGTGCCTTGCCCAGTCACACAGCTGAGGCTGAATTTGAACTCAGGTCATCCTGACTCTAGATCTAGCACTCCATCCATGGCACCACCTTGCTGCCAAGTCCTGGTCATAGAATAGGTGAAAGTTTAAAAGGTGTCCAGAACAAAACTGTTTACTGACTTTATTTCATAGTCATCCCCCTTCACCCAAACCCTTCTCTGTTCTCTGTGGTCAAGACCTCAGGTGGCTAATAGCACAGTCAAACACCAGATTTCTCAAGGATTGAATGAGATCAAATGAGAAAAACTATTAAGGGACATTCTACTCATATAGTCACACTGCTCAACCATCCAAACGTCTCTTTCGTGAAAAGGTTTCGTCTAATGCTCTCCCGTTCTCTCCTTTGTGAACATCTACTTCTATAAGCAATGGTCTAATGGACTAGCTTAAAGCACTGGCATTACTCCTGTCTTCTCTTTTCTGCAGGTAGCTTAAAATCAAAAGAGACGTTCGAGGCTATTGTGTGTAGGGGCTCCCATCCCACCCATAACTTAGTTGCCCTGGTTTACTTGGGGTGGCAACAAGATATTCCCCATGAACTCTAATATGGTCTCCTTCCCTTTTGGATACTGCTCCCTCTTTGTAAGATTATAACAATCTGCTGCGTATGTTTTAGCAGAATCATTGGGCTTCTTCATTTCTTCTGCCTCAATCCTTACTTATATTGTTTCCCAATCCAAACCCAATTTGGTCACTGTCCCAAACTCACAGTGCATATTGGTATTTGGAAATGGGATTGACTCCCAACTCAACTCCCACTCCTTCTGTCTCCTGGGAAGCCAGCAATGCATGACAGAAAGGAACATGGAAAATGGCCAAAGACCCAAGGTAAGCACTAACAGATTGCCAAACTCTAGAGCAAATGACTAGGGTCCCAACTTGGTTGCCACTAAGCCCAGCAAAAAAAAGACAGGACCCAAAATAGAGAACAGCAGGGAATGTTTGGGGGAGATTAAAACTTGTAGGGATCAGAGCCACATAGCAGCCTAAGATTTAAAACCAAAGGGATCTTAAACCTTAAAGATCACCAGATTGTATCTTTCCACTGTTCTTCTACAAATCTGTTAATCTGGATTCACCTAGGCAATCCTTTTATTCTTCTCTATCACCATCCCTACAGTGTTTGTTTTAAATCTTCTCTCTCCTCAAGTCCTCTATATCACCCCTCCTTCCTCTCAGTAATTGATTCCATCTCCTATTCACGTTTATAAATATTTAACAGTGTTTAATATTTAACAATCAGCTCCCTGGAATGTTTAACAACTAGCTGTTTAATGATATAAATGTTTAACAATTAGCTCTATGAAAAAAGTGACTGTGGCTTTTTTTTTTTAAAAACCTTACCTTCTCGGGAGGTCCTAGGTTCAAATCTGACCTCAGCCACTTCCTAGCTGTGTGACCCTGGGCAAGTCACTTGACCCCCATTGCCTAGCCCTTACCACTCTTCTGCCTTGGAGCCAATACACAGTATTGACTCCAAGACGGAAGGTAAGGGTTAAAAAAAAAAAAAAACTTTACCTTCTGTCTTGGAACCAAAACCAAATTTTGGTTCCAAGGCAGAAGAGCAGTAAAGGCTAGGCAATTGGGGTTAAGTGACTTGCCCAGGGTCACACCATTAGGAAATGTCTGGGGCCTGACTCTCTATCCTCTGAGCCATCTAGCTGCCCTGTCCCATGACACACTTTTAATTGTTAATATGTTCACCATCATTTTCTTAAATCTAGACAATCGACAAAACAATAAATTAAGCCTTCATTTGTAGCCTATTTCCAAAGTATAAATGATCACACTGAAAATTTAGCAATCCAGTGCCTCAGATCCAGCTGAGGTGACTCTAGCACACTCCTGAAGCTTACTTTTTATGATAACTGAAATTATCCATCAAACACTTCCTCACCTCCCCTAGTTCATATCTCAAAATCTCTCTTCATCTTCAACAGTTTTCTTTGCTCTGACCTCTGAAGAGGAGGTTACTTTTCTCCTTGACATCACCAACCCCTCGACTTGTGACCCTGATCCCACCAGTTCCTGTCTCTGATTGCTTGGCTCATGCCTCACCCACCTCCTCTCATTTTTATTCTCTCCTTCCTTACTAACTCTTCCTTGTTGCCTATAAACATAACCGTATCTCAACTAGTCAATAAACTTTATTAAGCATCTATCTACTATGTACCAGGCACTGTGTTCAGTTCTGGGAATACAAAAAGTGACAGAAAACAGTCCTTGACCTCAAGAAGCTTACAATCTAATGGAACTCTTCTAAGAACAATTTCATTGGACCTCATCTACCCTTCAACTCCGGCCTTTTTCTACTCCCACTTTTCACTACTAAATTTCTAGAAAGAATCATTCCTATGGCTGCCCCAGTCCCCTTACTACCACCCTCCATCATTCTATCGAATTCACTATCTCAGCTCATCGAACTTCTAAATCCAACAGCCAATTCTCATGCTTCATTTCCCTTGACCTCCCTGCAGATTATGAGATTTTTTTGACCACCCTCTTCTAGAGATATTTTCTTCTGTTGGCTTCCATAACATGTCTTATAGAGTTGGAGAAGGAAAAGGTCTTAAAGGTTCTTCCTTATCTAATCTATTCCCTTATTTTATAGATAAGGAAACAGACATGGCTCTCTCCCTTCTACTTCCTTCTACTTCTCTCTGTCTCTGTTTCTGTCTGTCTCTCCATATCTATCTCTGTCTCTGTCTCTCTGTCTCTCTCTTTGTCTCTCTCTCTCTCTCCCTCTCTCTCTCTCCCTCTCTCTCTCTGTCTCTCTCTCTGTCTCTCTCTCTCTCTCATCTATCTCTGTCTCTGTCTCTCCGTATATAACTCTGTTTCTGTGTCAATCTCTCTCCTAACTCTCTGACCACTCCTATAAAACCTCCTTTTCCAATTTATCATCCCCAAGCATGGTCCTTGTCTTATCTCTCTGCTCCCTCTCTGGTTGATTTCATCAATTCCTATAGATGCAGTTATCATCTCTAGACTAAGGATTCTCATTCTCATTCCGTATATAGATGTAATCTCTTTCCTGATTCCTGGTCTTTGTCTCTAACTACCTTCTAGACAGTTTCACCAGGATGTGCTGCTGGCATCTCAAACCCAGCATGTTTGAAAGCAAACTGTTCTAGCTTTCCCTTTGAATCCACCCCTCCTTCAAAAAACCCTCTTTCTGTGGCGATCACTCCCATTCTCCTCCTAGTCACCCAGATTTGCAACCCCAGCATCTTCCTTGACTCTTTCCTTTTTCTCACCTTTCTCCATCCCCTTCATATCTATTCAGATGCCAAGTTCTGCTGCTCCTATTTCTAAAATGCCTCTTGTATTTGTCCCCAAGCCAAGACATCACTTCTGATCAAGACACCTTTCCTTGGTCTCCTAGCCCCCTAATTGTTCTTCCCGTTATCAGTATCTCTTCTCACCAAGTCAGTCTCCAAATGCCAAAATATTCTGCCTATGGCACAGCTCTGTTCATGTCACTGTTACTTCTGGTATCAAATACCAACTCTTCTTTAAGGTCTTTCAGTCTGGTCTCAACCTACCTATCCAGATTTATTTTCCATATGACTGCCTTTTACATATTCTTTGGTGCAGCCAAATGGGTCTACTAGCCTGTGATTTCACTGATATAGGGAACTCTCAGGTGAGGAAACTCTCAGTCACAATTATTATACTGTTTCTTCAGCCAGTTGTTAATGAAAGGAATTTTTGACCAGAGGTCAAAAGACTTGGGTTCAAATCTCAACCCTACTACTTACTACCAGTAAAGCCCAGGACCAATTCCTTAATCAACTTTAGAGCTTTAGTTTCTTCATTTGTAAAATGAAGGTGTTGTCCCAACTAATTCCTTAAAAATCCTTCCAGATCAAGATTCAGGGAACTCATTTGCAAGGCAATTGTTAAGTTTTTTGTTAAATTTTAAAATTGTTTAATTGTTAAATTTTCAGTGTGAGTATTTACACTTCATTAATAACTGCTACAAATTAGGGCTCAAAACATCACTTCTTTGATTAATTAGATTTTTAAATGCCCATTAATAATGCCCATTTAATTTTAAAGCATGTCATATGTATATATTCCTCCCTTGTTAAACATTTACTGGCATGCTTCTATCTAGATCTATGAGACCATGTTCCTATGACCTAGATTGGGAAGCTAATCCTACTATTTACTACTTTCTAGTTGTGTGACCTTGGGTTATTAACTTTACTTTCTCTAAGGCTCAGTTTCCTTTCTATAAAATAATGCAATTGAACTTCAGACATGTCAAACTCACTGCTCTCTGTTATAAGCTGCCCTAATATAGCCCATCCATATTAAAATATAACTGAGTATATGGCTTAGTGGATTGGGAATCAGCCCAAAGTCTAGAGGTCCTGGGTTCAAACCTAGCCTCAGACACTTCCTAACTGTGTGACCCTGGGCAAGTCACTTAATTTATGCCTCATCTGAAAAAAGGGCATTATAATAGCACCTCTCTGCCAGGGTTGTTGTGAAGATCAAATGAGATAATGAGAGTAAAGCACTTAGCCCAATGCCTAGTTATTATTCATTTATGATTTTCTAAGCCAGAATACAGTCCCAGGGATTTTTTTTTTCTGAGTATGACAGCACTGAACTAGGTGGTCTTAGAGGGCCCCTCTGCAGGGCTAAATTTATGATCCTATATAGATCTTTGGAAATACCATAAGTGTTGTTGCCAAGTCATCTGTGGCTCAGCCTCACGCCTCATTATGAATCTTTTAAATACTTTCTGAGTCACAGTCCTTCAAAATAAGTTTCAGCCTGCCTTTTGTCTCTAGATTTGACTATGACCAAAGACTCCTTCTGGATCTAGCTCAGCAAATCCTAATTCAAAATGTCCAAAGCTTGGAGAAGCTAGGTAGCATAGCAGATAGAGATTCAGGCCTGGAGTGGAGAAAATCTCAGTCCATCTTTGGCCTCAGATACTTCCTAGCTATGTGACCCTGGGCAAGTCATTTAACTCCTCATTGCCTAGCCCTTGCCCTTCTGTCTTAGAACCAATATATAATATTGATATTAAAATAGAAGATAAAGATTTTTTTTAAAGTCCTGTAGGGCACAGTCCCTCAGACTGTGTAGGACACTTGGATCATGGGGGCTAGATCCGGAGCTGTCAGAGACTTAACTAACTCTTAAATATTTTAGATGAGAAAACTGAGACCTAGGTAAAGAGAAATGAGAGAATTCAAGATAATTGTTGCTGTTCCATCATTTCCAACTCTTAGTAATTCCATTTGAGGTCTTCTTGGCAAAGATACTGGAGTAGTTTGCCATTTCCTTCTTAGAGTCATTTGATGATTGAGGAAACTGAGGCAAACAGGGTAAAGTGATAGTCCAGGGTCATTCAGCTAATAAACATATAAGGCTGGATTTGAACTCAGCTCTTGACTATAAACCTGGCTCTCTATTCACTGCACTACCTACCTGTGAAAGGATAATAATAACTAGCATTAATATGTGACTTTAACTTTTACAGAGCACTTTATAGTTATCTCATTTATTGCTCAAAACAACCTTGGGAAGTAGTGGTATTATTATAATGCCCATTCTATAGGTGATGAAACTGAGGCTTAGAGAAGTCAGATGACTTTTTCCCAGAGTCACATAGGTAGCTCCTGAAGCAAGATTTGAACTGAGGGCTTTCCTGACTCCAGTCAGTTCTCTCTCCACTGGACCACCTATCTGTCCAGAGCTGGGACCTGATACCAGAACTAAGATTTATGACTATTCAAAGATGAAATGATTTGTACTCAGTAATTAAGCATCAGAAAAGATATAAGTTCAGGTCATCTCCCTCCTCCAGAATCAATGCTTTTACTCCTGGACCAGGCTCTTGTGACATATGGCTATGGCAAATCATGGGAAATGCAAAGTTTGATGCAAATATGTGGAGCCTGTGATTCTGAGGTGGCCACACACACATGCCAAGCTTTTCATTGGTAGAGTGAGGCAGGTGTGGGTAGACAGGCATGAGAGCGCAAGAGGTCACCAAGCAGGCAGATTTCACTGTACTCAGAATTAATTCCTCCTTTCCCAAATTCTTAAAGGTTCTTCTGTGAAGTGACCTATCGACACCTCTGAAGTTCCTGACTATCCAGGGCAAAGAAAATGCCTTCATGATCCTCATTTGAGCCTTCATCCTTCATAGACCTCCATTGTTAAACTCCAGACAAATGCCAGGAGCATCCAAGGCATGAAAAGAGGATATTGAAAAGCTGAGTTTGTCTACAACTTTCATGAACCAATTCTATTTGTATCAGGATTTAAACACTGTTTTATTGTATATAACCTCATCACCTTCATTCCATACTTGTAGTCCTACTTCTGCAAAGAAAGTAGCGAAACTTATCTTCCCATTTCCTTTTCTGAAGCCCAGATTGGTCATTAAAATTCTAACACTAAATAGATAGATCTATATAGTATGTGTATGTGTATAGTTATAGTTATCATTACATACATACATATCATTTTATATATAGTTTACATATAACCCTTTGGGTAATATAATATAATATTATATAATAATAGTATTCTTTGTCATAAAGAGGGAATAAAGAAGTAAGAAAAATGATGAACGCATCATCAACCAAAGCTGATACAGTGCATGCAACATTCTACACATGTAATCCCCCTACTTCTGAAAAGAAGGCTAGGAGATGCATCTCTCTATTTCCTTCTCTGAAGTCCAACCTGGCCTTTATAATTCTAGTGTTCAATTTCACATTTTTTGTTGCTGTTTTCTCCATCCACATTGATGTGGTCATTAAATCTATTGTTTTCCTGGTTCTGCTTATATTACTTTGAATCAGTTCATAGAAATCTTCTCAGGCTTCTCTATATTCTTTATTGCTTCTTACAGGGCAAAAATATTCAATTATATTAATGCATCAATTATTGTGCAACAAATTCAGATTATGCAAAAAGGACTGGTATGTGGTATAGTGGAAAGTGCCTTGAATTTGTGGTTTAAGGTCTACTTCTACTACTTATTAACCTTAATTAATTAAGCTTAATAAATGTTTGTTGAGGGGCAAGTAGGTGATTCAGTGGATTGGGAGCCAGACCTAGAGATGGCAGGTTCTTGGTTCAAATATGACCTCAGACACTTCCTAAATGTGTGACTGTGGGCAAGTCACTTAACCCAATTGCCTATCCCTTGCCCCTCTTCTACTTTGGGACCAATACTTAGTATTGATTCTAAAAGAGAAAGTAAGAGTTGAGAGAGAGAGAGAGAGAGAACAAGAACTTAATAAATACCTACTACATACTAGAGGTTTTATCCTTATGATCTCATTTGATCACAACAACCCTAGAAAGTTAGGTACTGTTATCATCCCCATTTTACAATTAAGGAGCTGCTAGCATATAGAGGTTGATTAATTTACCCAGGGTCACTCAGTTAGTATGTGAAGTAGGATTTGAATTCAGGCTCTATTGTCTCCAAACTCAGGATTCTATCCACCAAGCCACCTAGAGAAGCCATGTATAAGATAATAGGATACATCTAAGTCCCATAGAGGTCCTTGAGGTATATAATAGGAACCATCATATATGTAGTAGGGGCTGGCCAATAGCAGGCCATTTCTTTGAGTATGAACCACATTCTCTTCCTGGTGTATTAGCTACATGAGATTTAGTGAACCTGCATCTGGAAATATGTAATGGTCCATCTAATGGAAGGACCCTCCCCCAGTTCAGAGAATGTGCAGGTATTCTATGATTGTCTCCTCTATATTTACTACATGGAGAATAAAAGTCTTTTGCCTGTACACTGAGCTAGAATGGAGGCTCCAATGGAGAAACTACTTGAGTGTTCTCTCTCTTTCTGGGGGTGTTGGTGGGAGGAAGAAGAAATACTTAGGGTAGGTTCAGGGCACTGTTGCTTCTTCTGGCTCTGTTGTATTTTTTTCTTTCCTCATTCTAGGGCATCAGAAATAAAATGACCGTGTTAATTTTGAAAGATTGAAAGAGCCACTAGAAGACCAATAATGGCAGTCTAAACTGGAGTCTTCCAGTAGCCACAGCACTCAAGTCTGGTGAGATGGCAAAGCCCTAAGGTGAAACCTGCTTGCCTCAGCCCATCCAAGACACCCTGTTCTGTAAGCAATGAGATGTCTCTTCCATTGCTTGTGTTGTATATAGAAGGTGACTCAGTGGGAACTAGCACTTTAAATTTCAGTCTTTATTCCCCAGAGAGAGGGGATCTAGAGGGCAAATTATACCCTGGTTAGAAATGAATGGGAATGTGAGATATTGCTAAATCTTTACAGTAAATATCCCATTGTAAAAGCTAATGGATTATCTATTATATGCAGGCTTATCAATTGGTCAAAATTATGTAAGAGTGCTAATCATTGTTTATATGATATTGGGAAGATAACCAACCAATAAATATTGGAATGAACATACTTCATGCATGCTTGGGAGAAATAGCTTAGCCTCTCAGAGTTATCCCTAGGAATTTGAGGATAACAGTAGCCTTATTCTGGGGACCCCACCTACTAGTCCTAAACCATGTTGAGAGTAAGCTCAGAACCTATAAGTAATGCATATGGCACTTTAAGGTTTACAAAGCCTTTATAGTTAGGGGAAATGGAAACAAGTTTTTATTGTTTACTAAGCACTTTACAAATATTACACTTTGTGTGGTTTATTATTTCATTTGGGTTTCATACTTACATGTGAGATAGATTCTATTGTTATCCCCATTTTTACTGATGAAAAAACTGAGGTTGAACCAATAAATGATTTCCCCAGGCTCACTGAAATAGCATTCAAACTCAAATATTCTTGAAGTCAAGTTCAGCACTCTATCCACCATGCCCCCTAGCAGCTTTTCACTTAACATCAGAGGTTAAGTGGCTGGCCCAGGGTCATGTTGCTAATAAAAGTCAGAGATGAGATCTGAACTTCAATCTTCCCTGATGCCAGGCCCCATACACCATCCATGTTAGTTCTATAAGTGACTGCTTTAAAATAAGCATTTAATTCAATCCTGGGACCCCCAAGACATGCACTAAAGTCCAGGATGATTAGCTGACAGATGAGTGGAATTACTGAGCCATGATCTCAAATGCATTTTTGCCTACGAGAAGGTTAGCCTACCTTGGTTCTCACAGCCCGGGTGATGTCCATGGGAGAGGGGGAGGAAAGGGGGAAAGACCATCTGAATTAAAATGTTTTAATCACTGAACATGGAGTGCCAAGGAATATCATCTCCTTAAAGGGCTGGGATACTTGTGGTTCTTGGCATTGAGATCTTTCCAAAGAAATTCCTTTAGCTTAATGATAAATAGTGTTTTGCCTTTATCTTGTACCTTTGTTCAAGAAGCTTGAAGCTACAGACACTCTCATTAACCTCAGGGACACCTGTGAGATGGGGAATGAAGAGTTATTGTTATTCCCCAAATTAAGGAAATCAAAGAATCAGGAAATGGTTATGTTGTCCTTTAGGGCTGGGGGGGGGGGGGAGGCACAATACATGTTTCGGGTAGAATCTACGCGGAGTGTCCAAGGTTGGGAATGCATTAAGGTTCCTTTGAAAGGTGATGTTAGGAGCCTCCATGGTCAAAGATTATAAGTCAAAAAACTCTGGTACTGAAGGGACTTTAAAAGTCCCTGTTGCTTTATTTATTTTACAGAAGAGGGGAGAAAGGCCTCCAGAGATGAATTGAGTGTTCCAAGGATACTCAGATTTCAAGTGGCAAAGTCATTTGTGTTTGAACCAAACCCTCTAATTCCAAATGTAATGCTCCTTCCCCTGGGCCAGTTGATTTCCCTGGGTTCTTCAGGGGTAGGTACATAAAGGTGCTGGGTTTTGTTTATGGTAATACTAAGAAATGTCACCCCTGACATGTCAACTGATTTCTTTAAATCACCCCTCTTTGAACAACTGGCATAAAGCCTAACTTAGAATTTGTGCCCCTCTGCTCTAGCTCTTAGTTTCCTTTCCTCCCTCATTAATATTTAAGGGGGGGTCTGCAAAATAAAAATGGGGGTGCCTGTCTTCTTCTTGTGGTAATAAATGTCATTTTAAAAATCAGTAGCTCCAACCAACTAGCCAACCAGCCAGTTCCCTCCATATATTTCACAAATGAGATAACATTTGTTCAGCACTATGCAGAATCCCTGATATGTGGTAGGTGCTTAATAAATGCTTGTTTCTTTTTTTCCCATGCTACATCTATATCAGCCTATTTACTATTCTTCAGATTTGACACTCTGTCCCTGCTCTGGTCCTTTTGGCTGGTTGTCTAACCTTGGTGCCAGCCTCAGTTCTCATCCTCTCAGACATGTCTTGGCTTGTCTGGCTTCCTTCAAGGTTCTACCCAAATGCCAGCAAGAAGACTTACCTGGTCCAATCAGCTGCTAGGGGCTTCCCCTCTCCTATTGCCATCCATCTGCTCCATCTATCATGTAGGTACTCAGATATGTCTATACGTAGGCTTTCCTGTTAGAATGGAAGCTCCTTGAGAGCAAGGGCCATTTCTACCTTTCCTTATGTCCCAAGAACCTAGTGCCTGACACATAGTAATCATTTAATGGATGTTTGTTGAGCAACCAACAGACTGACTCAAAGAACTCAGTCTATTGGGAGAAATCCATTAGAGAGATAGGTAGGATTGTAAAACCAGAGGGTAGGACTACATCAAATGTTAAGGTCCTTTCCAACTCTACCAGGCATAGGACCACAGATCTAGACGTAGAGGCACCCTGAGAGTCCTCTAGGCCAACTTGCTTATTTTACAGATGAGGAATCTGAGGCTCAAAGAAATTATTTCTTTGTATCCTTACCCCTTAGCACAGTGCTTGGCACTGAGTCAGCTATGCATTGACTCAATAAATGCTTGTTGACTGATTCCTGGTTCAGTGTCAGAATATGAAATTGACAATGCCCTCATTCTCCTACCTTCGTGAAGAGTTGAGGAGATGGCTCAGTGAATAGAGAACTAGGCCAGGACATGGGAAATCTTCAGTTCAAATGTGACCTCATACACTTCCTAGGTAAGTGACACCCCAAATGCCTAGCCCTTACCGCTCTTCTAACTTGGAACCAATATTAGTATTGATTTTTAGACAGAAGGTAGGGTTTAAAAAAAAGAATTGAGGTGGAGAGGAGGAAGGAAGCAGTCCTGGTTTGGGGGAAGCCAAATGGATGTTCCTGGCTTTGGTTTAGGGAACAGAGCACCCACCAGTGAGCAGCCAAATGCACCCACATGGCCTTGGCCTGGTTCAGTGGAGCCCAGCTCTGTTTCAGTTGCAGGAAGTGACTAATACCCAGGGGTACCAGACATTGTTTATGGGCCACATTCATTGGCAGGGAGAGAAAAATGCCCAGGGCCATGTCATTAAATGCAGATGAGATTGTTACTGGAACAACTTTTTTATTTTATTTTTTAAATGCACAGTAAGTATCGTCAGAGTGGTGTAATGAAGGGGCTTTCTCTCAGCCCCACCTTCCTCTCACTGGAGGTAAAAAATTACTAAGCCATGCTGCTGCCCTCCCCCACCATCAAACCAAGAGCCCAGGCCCAGAGAGCAGAGTTTTCCCCAAGGATTGTCACAGTGAAACTCATGCCCCACAGAGCCTAGGGGCAACAGAGGTCCACTCACTCCCAAGAATGACCTCAGTCCCAAGAGCCAGGGTCCTCAGTTGATGTAATAAGATCATAGGATCATTGATGTAGGGATAAGAAGGCCCTCAGCATCATTTCAATCCTATCATTTTACATATGAGGAAACTGAGGTCCAGGAAGGTTAAGTAACTTATAGAATCAGAGATCAAGATACAAAAGGATTTCAGAAGTGACTGAATCCATTTTTAAAATGAAGAAACTGAGGCTCAAGAGATTAATAACTTAATATTGACTAAGCTAAATTCAGAGTTAAATTAAGGTAAGTGTAGCTACTAAGCAAGATGCTATTTTCTACATATCAGGCATAAATGGAAGACAGTGACTCTTAGGAAATAGGTGGTAGAGAAGAAGTGGTTTTGACTGAGGCTCAGAATTTCATTGTCCAGTAGAATGTCAGACCTGGAAAGCACCTTCGAGATGATCAAGCCCAATCCCCTCACTTTATAAAGCCTCAGAGGGGGAAGCGATTAGTTTAAGGCTACATGGTTGGTGTGGGAAGAAATGGGACTTGAATCCATGTCTTTGATCATTTAAGAATTAGGAGTTCATCTGTGTGGCTATTTCCTTCATACAGATAGAAACTCCTTGTTGAAGGCTGGTTTAAAATGCATCTCTCTTTTATCAATCTTACTAGTAGTAATAGTAGAGGTAATAATAATAGTAGTGGTGGTGGTAGTAATATAGTGGTAGTAGTGGTATTGATGGTAGTAGTTATAGTAGTCATGGGAGAGGTAGTATTAGTGGTAATGGTAGAAGTGGCAGTAGTGGTGGGGTGAAAGTGATAATAATAGTGGTAGTAGTAGTAGCACTGTAGTAGTAATAGTGGTGGTAGAGGTAGTAGTGGTGGTGGTGGTGGTGGTAGTAGTGGCAATAGTAGTGGTAGTATCAATAGTGGTAGTGGTAGTAGTAGTGACAATAGTGGTAGTGTTGGTGTTGGTAATAGTAGTAGTAGTAGTAGTAGTGATTGTAGTACTTGTCAGCCTTTTTATATCACTTTTAAGTTTTGTAGAAGCCTTTATATGTGTTAGCCTCATTTGACCCTCAAAGCAATCCTGTAAAGAAGATGCTATTAAAAGGTCCATTTTACAGATGGTAAAACTGAGACTAAGAGGTTAAATGATTTTCCCAGAGTCACACATCTAGTAAGAGTCTGAGACAGGATTTGAACTTAGAACTTCCTGAAGCTAGGTCTAGTGAACTATCCACTGATGTGCTCCTTAAATTAGGCTAAATTTTGGAAAAAAGATATACTGTTGCATGTCATGTCTATTCTCGAACCTAGTAGGACCATCCCAGCTTGCCTGCATTTCTCAGCTAGACCCTTTGAAAACTCAGAGGTACACCCTGGAGTAGGATTTTTCAGGAGAAGAGAAACATAGGGCTCAGAGCTTGAAAACTCCTCGCATCAAAGATTCAGAGCTAGAAGGAACCTTAAAGGTCATCCAGTCCAACCCCTGATTTTACACATGAGGAAACAGAGGCCCAAGGAACTCAGTGACTTGCCCTAGATCACATGAGCAGTAAGTGGCAAGGCTGGGCTTTCTGACCCAACCCATTCATTTTATAGAAAAGGAAATAACCTTGGGCTAATTCAGTTGTTAGGTGCTGAATTTGGGTGTTTCCTGAATTCTGCCTTATTATTCTATATCATAGTTGTTTATTTTTTTAAATAGGTGTTCTGAAATTAAATTTCAGTGCTAGAGATATTTTATTATAAAATACAAAATATGAAATTATGATGTTCAAATTATTACATGCCCAATCATTTCATTAAAGCATGAAAATAGCCTGAATTTCCTGTTTCACTCTCAATTTTCCCTATCCTGCTTTGCCCTGGGGGCCTTCTGTACCTCTCAGAATCTAAGGAATCTGTGCAATTGGAATAAAAAAGAAAAGCAAAAACAGCCCTTACCCTCAATTTAGAGGATTGAAAATGTTGAGCCAGAATTCATAAGTCCTATCAAGATACTTCTAATACCAAATACATGGGGTGTGATATTACAATTATGGAAATAAAGTATCTTTTACTGATTTTTTTCTCTTCTTCCTTTTTTTCCTTTTCGAAAAAAAAAATTCTTTGTCATATGGGATAGTTCTCTGGGAAGTGGAGAAGGAGATATAGAAGGAAATTTAGGTGACATAAAACAGAAGATATCAATAAAATATAGTTTTAAAAAATAAAAGTAACTTTGTATAGACAGGTTGTCTAAAAAGAATGCTGATAGTGTCATTATAAGCAGCTGAGACAACAGCAAAAAGGCCACCCACCAATGAAATGCACTGTTCACTCATTCATTCATTCATCTATCAAACATTTTCAATACACCTATCATGTACAAAGCTGTACCTAGCAACTGGAGTCTGGAGGAAATAGTACAAAATGCCCTCACATCATCTTACTACACATTCAGTGGGGAAGAAGAGACAAAGACCCCAAGAAATCAACTCCTTTTGGTGGAAATTCCTGGACAGTGAAAGGAATGTGCTGCTTGGGAGGTCACTTTGAGGAGATGGGGGGGAGAAAGGCAAGGAAGGCTGGTTTAGGGAGAAGCTTCCCTGTGACTTAGTCTTGGAGGAGGTGGGAAGGAAGCTTATAACTAGGTACTAAGCTCCATTGTTCCTGGGCTTCTAAAAAGGTGTGTACATTCTCTAAATTTCAATATCTTGGGACAAAGCTGCAGTTGCCTTGCCCTAGTTATGGCTCTGACTTTCTTGCTTGTATTTTCATCTCCAACACTTAGCACAGCAACTGACACATAATGTTTAATACATTTTCTCTCTTTCCTCTCTCTCTTCTCTTTTCTTCCTTTTCTCCTCCTCTTCTTTCTTCTTCTTGTTCTTTTTCTCTCTATCCCTCCCTCCTCTCCTCACTTCTCCTCTCTCTCTCTCTCTCTCTCTCTCTCTCTCTCTCTCTCTCTCTCTCTCTCTCTCTCTCTCTCTCTCTCTCTCTCTCCCTTTCTCTCTCTATCTTTCTTTTTCTATTCTCTCTCTCCCTCTCTCCCTCCCTCCTTCCCATAATACCCCATATTAAATACTGAACACTATTCAGAAGGAAAATCAAAGAGGTAGAGAACAACAAGAGATTGAAGGGAAGCAGTATGTCATGAGGAAAAAGCCAGAAGCCATTGGTCGGACTCCCAGTATGCCTGCTTTCTTCCTGAATGACTTACTAGTCCTTTCAAGTCTCTCTGCTTCACTTCTTCATCTGTGAAATGAAAAGCTGAACCAGATAACCCCAAAGTCCCTTCCTTAAATCAATGATTTTATGATCCTATAAGATAATGAAAATGAGAATTCTGGGAAGGTACTGATTCCCACTAATAGCACATCTCTCTCTCTTTTTTTAAATAATATTTTTCCATGGTTACATGATTCATGATTCCCCCCTTTCTCCCCACTCCCAGAGCTGACAAGCAATTCCACCGGGGTATACATGTATCATTGTTCAAAATCTATTTCCATATTATTCATATTTGCAGTAGAGTGATCTTTTAACAGAAAAACCCTAATCATATCCCCATTGAACTACATGATTGATCATATGTTTTTCTTCTGCATTTCTGCTCCCACAGTTCTTTTTCTGGATGTGGATAGTGTTCTTTCTCATAAGTCCCTCTGAATTGTCCTGGATCATTGCATTGCTGCTAGTAGAAAAGTCCATTGCATTCAGTTGTGCCACAGTATATCAGTCTCTGTGTGTACAATGTTCTCCTGGTTCTGCTCCTTTCACTCTACATCAGTTCCTAGAGGTTGTTCCAGTTCACATGGAATCCCTCCAGTTCATTATTCCTTTGAGTGTATTCCATCACCATCAGATACCACAATTTGTTCAGCCATTCCCCAATTGGAGGGCACATCCCCTCATTTTCCAATTTTTTGCTACCACAAAGAGTGTGGCTATAAATATTTTTATACAAGTATTGTTTCTTATTATCTCTTTGGGGTACAAACCCAGCAGTAACAACATCTCTTGAAATGATGGATGCTATTACTTTGTAGATTGGTGAGTTGATATGATTATATGGAAAGAGAAGTGAACTGAGAGTTAGAAACCTTGAGTTTGAGATCTACTTCTAGGCACTAATTGTTTATATGACCTCAGCCCAGTCACATATTCTCCCTGGGCCTCAGTTTCTTCTATACAATTAGGATCTTGGATTAGATCACTGCTAAGGTACCTTCTGGCTCTGAAATGTCAGTTCTGGTCCTATGATTTTATAGAACCAAAAGATCACAAAACTTCCTTCCCTGGAAATATCTAGAGTCTGGATGAATAAAATAAATTATAAAACAAAGCAAGTCTACAACTTTATTAGTTCTAGAATGAAAGGCACTAATTCTTGAAGTATATAATGATGGTTTTTTTTTTCCATTCTCTCAGAACTCTAGGATAAGAGCAAGCATAGACCTTAGAGGTCATCTAAGGAAATCCCTTCACATTACAGATTGAGAGATCTGAAGTCCAAAGAGGTTGTCACATACAAAATTACACAGATAGAAAACATCAGAGTCAGAATTTGAACCCAGGTTCCCTGACTTCACACCTAGGACTTTTTTCCACTGCTATAATCTAAGCAAATGACATGGCCTAAGGATTTCATGCTGGATTCCCCTGGATTCCTAAAAATCCAAGGCTACTGCAATGACCCTTAGAAAATGGCTAATGGTGAGATGGGTACTTTTCAGTATTTTTTCTCAATTACATGTAAAAATTTTATTTATTTATCTATTTTGATTTTGAGTTCCAAATTGTCTCTCTCCCTCTAATCCCTTTCCCCTCAATTTGATATAGATTATATATATGCAGTAATGCAAAACATTTCCTTATTAGCCAAGTTGCAAAAGAAAACACAGACCCAACCCCCAAGAAAAAAAAATTTTAAAGTTTAAAAAATAGGTTTTAATCTGCAAACTCCATCAGTTCTTTCTCTGGAGATACTTAGCATTCTTCATCATAAGTCAGAATTGTCAGGGATCATTGTATTGCTGAAAATTGGTATGCCATTCTCAATTGATCATTGTACAATGTTGTTGTGATTGTGTATAATTTCTCTTGGTCCTGCTCACTTCATTTTGTATTGTAAGTCTTCCCAGGTTTTTCTGGAACCATCTTGCTCTTCATTTTTCATAGCACAATAATATGCCATCACAATCATATGCCACAACTTGTTCAACCATTCCCCAATTGATGAGCATCCCCTCATTTACATTTCTTTGCTACCAAAACTTTTTTACATATGAATCTTTTATCCTTTTTTCTCTGAGCTCTTTGGAATAAAGACCTAGTAGTGGTATTTCTGGGTCAAAGGATTTGCACAGTTTTATAGCCCTTTGGCCCTAGTTCATTCTTCAGAATGGTGGGACCATTTCACAGCTCCACCAACAATGCATTAGTGTCCCTACTTTTCCATACCCCCTCACTTGTTTGTCATTTTCCTTTTCTATTATATTAGCCAATCTGATAGGTGTGAGGTATTACCTGAGAGTGGTTTTCATTTTAATTTCTCTCATCAGTAGTGATTTAGAGTATTTTTTCATATGACTATGAATAGCTTTGACTTCTTTGGCTGAAAACTGCCTGTTTATATCCTTTGACTATCTGCCAATTAGGAAATGACTCATATTCTTACAAATTTGAAAAATGACAATTTTGTCATAGAAATGTGCTTACTGCATTGGCTTTGTTTGTACAAAAACCAACAACAAATAATCAAAATTCTTCATTTTAGATCCCATAATGCCCTCTCTCTTGTTTGGTCACGAATTCTTTCCTGATCCATAGGTAAATTCTTTCATGTTCCCCTAATTTGTTTATATAACCCTTTATGTCTAAATCATGGCCTATTTTACCCTTATCTCACTATTGCCCTTCAGTATTTATTATTGTTGCTACCACATACAGCACTTTGCATTTTCCTTGATATTTATTTTATTGGTTTTCCACAACATTATAGTAACTTGAGGAGAGTCCTGAAGTAAAAATCAAGAAGCCTGTCATCATTTATTTGTATAGCACTACTATATAGCTAGTCACTCTTCCTGGGATGAAAAGACAAAAAAAAAGGAAATCCAGAGCATCCCCAAATTCTTAATACTAACTATATTAATTACTAAGTACTTTATAATTATTAACTCACTCAATGCTCATCAGAATCCTGGAAAGTAGAAGCTATTTTTATCTCCACTTTACATATGAGGAAACTGAGGCAAATAGAGATTAAATGACATACCCAGAATAAGTGTCTGAGTCAGAATTTGAACTCAGATCTTGTCGACTCCTAGCCTGGCACTCTATCCACTGAACCACTCATTGCCTAAGTTAAAAATGAATGAAATGTTAAGCTTTAATAACTTAAACTGCAGCTAGATCAATATAACTAGATCTGGAATCATTTGGCCATGGATGCCTGCTAACTGTGTGAGCCTTGGCATGCCATTTAACATCTGCCATCTTGAATTTCCTCAGTGTAAAACTGAACATAATGATAACATCTATCTCTTGGGGTTGTTGTGAATATGAGATGATATCCTAATCATATATCACTTAATAAAGTGGCTGGCACATAGTGGATAGTTACTAAATGCTTGTTCCCTTCCTCTTTAAATATTTAATAAACTTATATGATAAATTAACTTTTATATCATACTTTTAATAATAATATATTGTAAGCATATTTCCAGAAGGAAGAATTGGGATATGTGGGTTGACAAAAGATAGGTTTTTTGCAATGATTCCTTAAAAGGATGCCCGTCTATACCACAGCTCCCCAAAACTGGCCAGAGTGAGGAGGACTATGGGTAGAGAACACTGTAAAGACATTTGTTTCACATGATTATATTTTTTTAAAACTTTCTTTCTTTTAAAAAAGCTGCATATAATTAGATCTTTTGATAGATTGGTTAGTTGGCTGACTTTTGTTTTCTTCTTTGCTAGAGAAATAGCCCCGAGGCTGGAGGGGAGCAGAGATACCTTGGGAAGCACAGGTGATACAAAAAATCAATAAAATTATTGTAAAAAAGAATAGTATGGTTACTAAATAGGTTGCTTTCTCTTTCATAGTGACAATATGATTATTATTAAAAGCTATCATTTATAAAGTGCTTTAATGTGTGTAAAGAGGTTTATATAAGATAATTATTCCTCTCGACAATCCTATGAGATAGGTGCTATTATTATCCCCATTTAACGATGGAAATTGAGGCTGGAGTTTAAGTGAATTTTACCAAGTCACATAGCTAATAAGTGGCTGAAGCAGTATTCAAATTCAGGTCTTCCTGTCTCCAAGGTCAATGCTTTATCCATTATATCACCTAACTTCCCCTAGTTGTGAAATCCAGTGCAGCTAAGGAGAGTAATCGATAGTGGGCCAGCCTGGAGCCAGAAAGTCCTGAGTTCAAATCTGACCTCAGACACTTACTAGTGGTGTGACCCTGGGCAAGTCACTTAACCCTGTTTGCCTCGGTTTCTCCATCTGTCAAATGAGCTGGAGAAGGAAATGGCAAACCACTCTAGTATTTTTGCCAAAAAAAACCCCACATGGGGTCAAGAAGACTTGGATGACACTGAACAAAAATAATAATGGTCACCAGAGGGTTAGTTGTCCAGAAGTCCATGTCCTAGCCTCCTGAATCTAAACTGAATCCTAGCTATGAGGTCCTGGACTTTTGCCTGGCTCATACATCAGTGGAGCTTGTCCAAGAGGCTGGCAGTTTACAGGGCGGTACTACCCAACCGGCCCCAAATGATGCTTCTTACAATCATGCCCAGTTTAAGACTTCCACTCTCCATCCCCGCCAGTCCCAGACGCCCAGTTTAATTATTAACTCAAGAGTTTACATGGGCAGGCTGGAATGTACAGAACCTGGGGAGCAGGTTGGAGCTCTGCAGAGCCAAAAGAATGAAGGCTCTTCAGACCCATATAAAAATATAAACTGCATTCTGCTCAAAGAGGGTTTGAACTAGGAACCCTGACTCTGCTGCCTGATCATATCTCCCAAGACAGGCAGCCCTAGGCTTTCACCGCTCTGACATATCACATTGGGGGCAAGCCCTGACACATTGATTCCCAAACCTCTTGCTGCTCTCTATGACATTCTATTCTTTACCTAAAAATGCTTTAAATGTTTAAATGTAGTTTTTTTTAAGTTAAAAGGCATTAAAACCAATTATTTGAAGAATTTAAAAGCATATCTTAGTAACAATAGCTTATATGTATGCAGACCTAGGATAACAGACTTAAAATTAGATGAGGCTTCAGAGATCTTCTTATGCAAGCTCTCCATTTAATAGATGAGGAAACTGAGACCCAGAGAAATGAAGTAATTTGACCACAGTCACAGGATCATAAATTTAGAACTCAGAGAGACTTTGGAAATCATCCAGGACAACCTTCTTATTTTACAAATGAGAAAACCAAGGCCCATTAAAGGAAAAATGACTTGCCCAAAGGAAGAGCCAAGATTAGAACCCAGATCCCTCTGACTCCAAATCTAGGAAAACATATGTAGAAGTAATCAGGATGAGAGAGATCATGGAGTCCAACTCTTTTATTTTACAGATAAGAAACTGAAGGGCACAAAGAATAAATGACTTGACCAGGGTCATACAAGGTAGTATCTGAGGCAACATTGGAATTCTGGTCTTCCTGACTCCAAGTCTAACACTTTACCATTCTTTCTGTCTTCCAAGCGCCCATGATTTCATCTGAGGCAACTGTGTTAATAGGAAAAGGACAGTGCTTTGGGAGTCAAGAGACCTGGATCCTATCTCTGCCTTTGCTGCTCCCTGTATGTACCTGGGCAAGTCACTGAGAATTATCAAGCTTTGGTGACTTCACATAAAATAGGGGTTATAATATTTTCCCTGCCTCCCTCATAAGGAAGCTGAGAAAAGCAAATGAGATAATTTATGCAAAGTGAGTTGTAAATGCATTTTATAAACTTCAGCTATTATTATTATTATGCTATTCTTCATCATAACCCTCCCCAAACCCTGGAAACTAAGTCATACGGTTGTTTTTCTCTTCTTTTCACAAATAAAGCATCTGAGACTCAGATATTAAGAAATTAGCTCAAGATCACATAGCTAATGAGAGGGGCAAGCCTGGCTGGCCTCCAGACCTTCTGACTACAGCCCCCTGATGCATTTCTCTGAATCTTTCCCTCCTTGAAATAAAGTGTAATCCTCAAGGTCTCAAGGTGTCTCACGACTAGTGCTGATAACACTGACTCTGAAAAGACCTTGTTCAGTTCTGTCTTGGTATTCTCTGTGCCCATCAGAGGGTTAAGTGCATAATAATTGCTTAATAAATGCTTATAGATCGATTTAAAGAGTGCTTCTTGCAGGTATGGTGGATAGAGTATTGTACAGGATGACGTGAGTCTGAATTCTTCCTCAGTCCCTTATTAGCTACGTGACCCTGAAGTTTCAGCCTCTCAGTTTTCTCATCTGTAAAATGGGAATGATAATAGCACCTGCTTCCCATAGCAGTTGTGAGAATACAATGAGGTAACATGGTTAAAGTGCTTTGCAAACCTTAAAACATTATGTAAATACCCATTATTATTAAATGGGATGATAGTAAATTCTAGGATCAAAAATTTAGAGCTGGAGGAGACTCCAACTGTCATTTAGGTAGTGGTCATAAGAAGGTTCCACTTTCTCATTTCATAGATGAGAAGATAGGCTGAGGATGGGGAGGGTGGGGAGCAGCTTGGTGGCACAGTAGATAAAGCCCTGGGCTTGGAATCAGAAAGATTCATTTCCATGAGTTCAAATATGGGTCTCAGACACTTAATAGCCATGTGACTCTAAGTAAGTCACTTAACCTTGTTTGCCTCAGTTTACTTATCTGTAAAATGAGTTAGAGAAGGAAATGGGAAACCTCTACCAAAAAAAAAATACTAAGTGGGATCACAAAGAATCAGACATGACAAAAAATGACTGACCAACAAATAGGTCCAGAAAAATAAAATTGATAATGCAAGGTCATATAGTAGGATAGTAGTGGAACCTAAGCCCCTTTAACTCTAAATCTAGCCATCTTTTTTCCATACTACCGTCAATTACTTGGCTCCCTTACAGAAGCCATTTTTTTCTCTTTTGATGCTCCTTAATGTTCTCAGGTTGCATAAGAATATCCACTGCTTTGGAATTATTGGAAGCAGCTATTGTTCTAATAGGAGGTGACATTACATGGAGAAAGCAAAATAACCGAGAGGAGGAAAACTCCAACCACTGAAAGATATGTAGCTGCTATCACAAACAAAGTGATCCCACTTAGTATTTTTTTTGGTAGAGGTTTCCCATTTCCTTCTCTAACTCATTTTACAGATAAGTAAACTGAGGCAAACAAGGTTCAGTGACTTACTTAGAGTCACATGGCTAGGGCAAAGGACCTAAGCTCAAATCCTACTTCTATTACTTTTTGCCTCTTTGATTTGGAAGAAGTAAATTTACCTCTTGGGGCATCTATATTCTTACCTCTAAAATAAGGAGTTTGACACAGAAGATCTCTAAAGTCTCTTCAAGTTCCAAAGTCCATGATCTTTATGATAGATGGCAGTTTTTATGTGTTGTTCCAAAGATCTTGATAACAACCAACTGAAAATTTACCTTCAAAAAGATTTTAAGCATCTGTTAAGGGAAAATTCCATTGGAAAGTAGAAGCTCTGGGTGGCCATATCCTATTTTCCTATAGTGCTTGTCATGTACTTCAAAGTTTTAAAGACTATGATCTTGGGTAGTCCCTCTCACACACAGTCCATTCAAACTTTCTTTTCCCATGAAATTCTTGTCCATGGTGCTGTACAAAGAGTGATGGATATGAGTCAAAGAATATGAGTTTGAGGAACAGCTAGGTGATTCAGTGGACAGAGAGCTGAGACTGGAGATGGGAGGTGCTGGGTTCAAATCTGGCCTCAGCTCCTTCCTAGCTGTGTGACCCTGGGCAAGTCACTTATCCTCATTACCTAGCCCTTATTGCTCTTCTGCCTTGGAGCCAATACACATAGTATTGATTCTAAGACAGAAAATAAAGGGTTTTTTTAAATATGAGTTTGAATCCTGCCACTGCTATTTATTGCTTGTGTGATCTTAAGCCAGACACTTAACCTCTATAGACCTCAGTTACTTCAGCTGTAAAATGAAAGGGTTGAATGAGATGATCTTGAATGTTCTTTCCAGTTCCCAGAATCAGAGAATCAGAGAATTTCAGAATTATTAATTATTCAGAACTAAGGAGCCATCCAGTACAGCCCATATGACAACCATCTGACAAAAAATCACCCAGCCTTTACTTGAATCCCTCTAAGGAAAAGAAGCTCACTTCCTCTAGTTGTTGTAAAATCATTTCAGTCACATCTAACTCTTTGTGACCCCTTTTGGAGTTTTCTTGGCAAAGAGACTAGAGTTGTTTACCATTTCTTTCTCCATAAAGCTTATTTTATAGATGAGGAAACTGAGGCAAGCAGAATCAAGTAAATCACCCAATGTCATATGGCTAGTCAAAGTTTCAGGCCAGAAGAAAACTTGGGTCTTGATTCCAGGTCTGGCATTCTGTCCACTGTGCATCATAGCTGCCCTTCACCACCTCTTAAGGTAGCTCTAAATCCACAATCATACTCAAATCTTCATTCCCTGTAATTTTGAGATTATGAACACTGACAACTATTAAAACAATAATTCTTTCATTTTATGAGTCAATAATATGTTTAGGAAGTTGTGCTTAATAGTTCTGACTGTAATGATGCCATGGATAGTTTATTTGTTGAACCCTAAAGGATATTTGGGGCTTATATTTATAGAATGGAGATTTGTCATCCATGTCTTTATAAAAAGGCAGAGAGCTCCTGGTGTATAATTCTAGCCCCTGGTCATGGTTTTCCAGGTATCTAGTAGATGCTAAATTTTAATACTCCATAGTGATATGTTGCACTTCATTGCCTAATCTGCATAGATCGGTAAATCTAGGCTCCCTAAGAATGCATTGTAACTTCTGGTGGCAATGACATGGTCCTGAATTGTTCTCCATTGCTAGACACAAAACTGCATGGCTTAGTCATTTGTTTAATTCTTCACTAACAACATATTGTTGGGTAATGGCTAGGTGGCTTAGCAGATAGAGAGCCAAGCCTGGAGATGGGAGGTCCTGGGTTCAGATTTGGCCTGACATTTCCTAGCAATGTGATGCTGGACAAGTCACTAAAACCCCATTGCCTTCTCCTTACCATTCTTCTGCCTTGGAATAGATACTCAGTATGGATTCAAAGACAGAAGGTAAGGATTTCAAAAAAACACACACATATTGTTGGTTGAGTTTATGCACAGGTTGCCTACAGAATTACAGCTAAATATACTTTTTGACCTTAGCTGTTTCATGGGCTCTATCTAGAAAAAAAAATACCTTAGGTTATATTTATATCACTATTGTTTTGTAAAGTGATGTCTGTTTGTATGTTAAAGAGACATTTCTCTATATATTAAAAAGACATTTCTCTACTTTTTAAAATGTTTATTAGATGCTTTCAGAACATCCAACAATCCTCTCCCTCTTTCTTGGCAAGGAAGTATTCTTTATATGACTACTTTGGGGTGTCATCCCTAGTTTTTCCTTTTCTATTTTAGATCCAACATCTTTTATTTTACTGTACCTGCTGTATCTATGAAGACTGGTTTTGCATAGTCATCAAGGCTCTAAATCAGTTCTTCCTGCTAGACTTTGATTTCAGGATGCCATCCAGACTCTTAACATTTACAGCTCTGCTCCTTGGTAATCTTGTGATCAACATGACTTGCTTGGGGAAGACCGAGATATTTACAAATATTGTCTTTATCCATTAGTTCTATTTCACCTCCAGATTAAAGTCCAATACCTTCAGCCACTCTCCTTCGTTAGTGTACACTAAGAATTTTATGCTTTTAAGAGTCAAAATAGTATTTTGATAATGCCAGAAAAAATTTCCACAAGGCTAAGTAGATTTTTAATGTGCCTTTCAGTTATCCAAGTACAAGTGATTAATATGTTTCAGTACAACTCCATTTGCTTAAAATACATATTTGATTCTATACAAGAATAGTGATAATGGATTTAATGCTACACAAACTCTCTCTCTGAAAGATACCATGTTTTATATTAACATATAAAGATGGCACATAGTTATATAATAATGCCAAGCCATTCCTGACATTATTATGTAGATGCAATGTTTTAAACTGAGAAGAGTTTTCCATATGGACATCAAATACTTTAGCATCCTTGATGTGCATAAACCTATTTTACTTATCTTGTGGTAAATGACTAAGCCAGGAGTATAGAACTGAGTTGAAAGGTTTGTGATAATCAGTGATGATGGTAGAAATGTTATAGCCCTTTGGGGCCTTTTTGGATCACATTTTTTGCTCTTTAGCCAATATATTGGGGTTTTCTCCCAAGTATTTAGATAAAACAACATAAGCTATAAACGTCAGGTATAAAGCACATAAATGCATAATTGACCTATATTTAGAGGGGTACTGGGGCTCTAATCTTTTGTTAATAAATATGGGATCTCTGTTAGTAAAGAAGGACAAGCTTGCATCACAAAGGAAGAGGTTTAAACGCTTTGCTCATAATTTACACACCACTGTAAAGTTTTCAAACAATAGTCTTAGCCAGACTTGCCACTTTGTAATTGGTGTTATTATTACCTAATTCTTGTTATCATTTTTTAAACCCTCACCTTCTGTCTTAGAATCAATACTATGTGTTGGTTCCAAGGCAGAAGAGTAGTAAGAGCTAGGCAATGGGGGGTTGAGTATTTGAGGCCAAATTTGAACCCAGGACCTCCCATTTCTAGGCCTGGCTCTCAATCCACTGAACCACCTACCTACTCCCTTTCCTTATCATTTTTGATGGGGTTCCATCCTGATATCTAAGATAGCTTTCTTTCCTTCTATTATTCTTATATAATTGATATTTGACACACTGTTGTTCAGGTAGAGAAAGTAATAGTTTTTGTAGTTGAATAAAAGTATTAAGATGTTATAAAGATGATGATTAATAGCATTAAATAAGAATAATAGCCAGTATTTATATTAGGCTTTTCAATTTCAAATTTTTCTCATTTGATCCTCACAATAACCCTGGGAGGTAGGTGCTATTATTATTTCCATTTTACAGTTGAGGAAATTGAGGCAGACAAAGGTTAAGTGGCTTGCCCAGGTCACACAGCTGATAAGTGCATCTGAGGCCTTTGCTGCCCTTATAGCTAACCTCAGAGGTCATTTCCAGCTCAAAATCTCATTATCAGCTCTAGGTGCAATGTTACTTGCTATTCACCTGGTTGGAATTTGGCCAGAGTTAACTTCCACTAACAAGCATACCATTCAGGAAGCACGGGGTAGTGGAAAGAACAGGGAATTTGGGGCCAGTTTCAAATCCCAGCTCTGCCTCCTGTCACTTGCCCTTGGATCTCAGTTTCCTTATTTGCAAAAAGAAAGGATTGAATTTGATGGCCTTTTGGGTACCTCCAATTTCAAAATCTATGATCCATTGGCAGTTCTAACATAAAATCACATGTTTAGAGCTAGAAATTATTATGTATCCCCTTCTGTATCTGTCCTGAGACATGATTCTGTGACTCTTAAAAATCACAGACCTTAAAGGCAACTGGGTGGTTCAGTGGATTGAGAGTCAGGCCTAGAGACGGGAGGTCCTGGGTTCAAATCTGAACTCAGACACTTCCTAGCGGTGTGACCCTGGGCAAGTCACTTCACTCCCATTACCTAGCCCTTACTGTTCTTCTGCCTTGGAACCAATACACAGTATTGATTCCAAGATGGAAGGTAAAATTTTAAAAACAAAAAATCACAGACCTTATTGTTTATTATCAGAACTGAAGGGAGCAGCCAGGTGGCTCAGTAGATTGAGAACCACACCCAGAGTTGGGAGGTCCTGGGTTCAAATGTGGCCTCAGCTACTTCCTAGCTGTGTAATCCTGGGCAAGTCCTTTAACCCCCATTGCCTAACATTTACTTCTCTTCTACCCTTGAATCTATACATAGTTTGATTCTTTTTTGTTTTAACCCTTACCTTCCATCTTAGAATCAATAGTGTGTTTTGGTTCTAAGGCAGAAGAAGAGCAGTGAGGGCTAGGCAATGGGACTTAAGTGACTTGCCCAGGGTCTCATAGCTGGGAAGGGTCTGGAGCCACATTTGACATAGTAAGTAAGAAGGTAAATTTTTTCAAAAATAAAAGGACTGAATTAGAATGTATACATTTCTAAGAATTCAATCTATCCGGCTCTGAGAACATTGGGAGCAGCTTCTCATCCAGAGCATGGCACAGCAAAAATCTCCAGATATGGGGCTGCCCAGGTCACCTGGCTCCCTTCCTTACCCTTTTTGCCATCTCCTGCCCTAAGAATGTGGGTGAAATGAGAGCTAAATTGACAAAATTCCTTTTTTGGTGGATTGATGGATTTCTTCTTTCAGCAGATTTCCTGCCCTGGCAGTCCTGTATGTGGAGGACTCCTGGTCTACCAGGTGCCCTGCGTGGATGGGAGGGCATGAGGTAAAGCTCTCCCCTACCAGTGACTGCTCCCCAGACCTCTCCTCCCTCTCTGCCCCCTGAAACAGACCATCTCTGACCATCCACTGGGATTGGGAGGGGGAGAGTGGGGGTGGGGCTGAGAATCAAAGAAAATTACAAAAGTCAATGGCCTGGAACTGGAGGCAGCCTCAGCAACTGCAGTGTGACTTTGATTCAACTATCATAACCCTGAATTAAAAATTCAGGCAATTATCTGCATGGCTTCCCTCTGATTAGGCTGAGCCCAGGGCCTCATTAATGCAGCTGCACAGAGGAAAGCCATTAGCGCTTGTGAAATGGAATGTTTCTCTGAGAACAGGTTCCGCTTGAAGAAGAAGGGCCCAGCAAAAAGAAATTTCACACATTTTTGGAGCTCAGAGTCACAGGACGGCACCCAGCTTTGGGGCTGCTCACCCCACCCCGAGTCTCTCCTCTGGGTTGGGGCTGGGTGAAAGCCACCTTTGTTCCCCAGCCCGCCTCCAGCTCCTGCTCCAGTTGGAGTCCATAGGGGCAGTGGTGGGAAATAATGGCAGATGGAGAAGACGCTGACCTGAAGGAGAGTCTCAACTGAATTGTTAGCCTGATCCCCAGGATTCCAACTGGCTCCTGATCCTAGAGCTAGATTCAGAAAGGACCTTAGAAGTCATACAGTCCAACACTTTCACTTGACAGCTGGGGAAACTGAGACCCACAAAGAGGAAAGGACTTGCTCAAGGTCACACAGGCAGTAGGTGGCAGAGCTAGGATTTGAACTGAATTTGCTGGGATTCTAAGTTCAGACCTCTTTTGATTATTTCCCCACTCTGTCTTTAAAGCCACCAAGTCAAAACCTTTGAGGAAAACCATAGCAAAGTGAACTGGGAGGGGGAATTTGGGTCATGTCAGAACAAAAGATATCAATAAAAAATGTCTTTTCCAAAAAGCGAGCTGGAATTTTCGTGGTAGCAAAGAACAGGAAACTAAGACAATGCCTACCATTTAGTAAATGGTAGAAGGAGCTGTGATATGTGAATGGAATGGAATATTACTGTGCTGTAGGAAAGCATGAATGTAAAGAGTTCAAAGATGCATGGGAAGACTTCAATGAATCAATTCGAAGTGAAGCAAACAGAACCGCTGAGAAAACAATGATTAGAATGATTACAAGGTCAATAGAAAGAACAATGACCAAACAATCCAAAGGGAATCCCATGAAATCATAATGACCAGGCTTAGTAGTGAGGAAGATACAGGAGGGGCCTCCTCTCCCTTTTGCTGGGGTGGGGGTCCACAGGCTTAGAACAGGGCCTACAATGGCAGACTTCCTTGTTGTGTAGATTGCTTTGGCGAATTTTGTTGCTCATTTTCCTCCTTTGAAATTTTTTGTTGTGAGGGATGACTTTCTGGGAGGGGATAGGGAGAGGGATAGAGAAGGAAGTCTATGTGATATAAAATATACATGCATGCACATGTATGTATGTATATATATATATATATATATATATATATATTTAGAGAAAAGAAAAGGAGATAATAAGTATTTATGTGTGCCAGGAATCGTGCCAGATGATTTTACCAAATATTATTTCATTTGATCTTCATTTCAACCCTGAGAGATAGGAACTATTATCATCTACATTTTACAGTTGAAGAAACTGAGGCAAACAGAAGTTAAGTGACTTGTTCAGAGTCACCATTTAATAGTGTCTAAGGTCAAATTTGAATTTAGGCCTTCCTGACTCCAGGCTTAGCACTCTATCCAATGGACCACTAGATGTCTATTCTTTTTCAGTAAAAATGATGCAATAAAAAGGATAATGAGATGACTCTAGAGTCAAAGGATCTGGATTTTAATCTCAGCTCTGCCCCCTTACTACCTATGTTTTATTGAGCAAGTTATTCATTTATTCAATCAATCTATATTGAGCAAGTTATTCATTTATTCAATCAATCAGCAAGCATTTGTTAAGCTCCTACTATATGCCAGACAGTGTGCTAGGCAATGGAGATACAAAAAGTACTCATATGGTTTCTGAGTGTTAAAGGGAAAGAGAAGAGACAGAGAGACAGTGAATAAAAGAGACAGACAGACAAACAGACATAGAGAGAGACAGAGAAACAAAGAGACAGAGAGAGAGAGTGAGACAGAGACAGAAACAGACAGGGACAGAGAATAAAAGACAGAGACAGACAGAGACGGAGACAGAGAGACAGAGAGAGAGAGAGAGACAGAGAGAGAGAGAGAGAGACAGACAGAGAGACAGAGAGAGAGAGAGAGCGGCAGTTGGGGAGGGAGAATATATCCCAATAATTTTAAACTGGCTAGGGAAGGAGGACACTAGCACTTGGGGTGATCAGAAGGGTCTCCAAGCAGAAAATGATACTTGAACTGCATCTTGAAGGAAGGAATTATAAGAAATAGAAGTAAGAAGAGAATATTGTCCAAGCATGAGGAATGACAAATATCAAGATAGAGACGGGAGGGTCATGTTCTTCTATGTATGAGGAATAAAAGATTCAAGAAACTTTTATTAAGTTCCTACTTTATGCCTGATACTGTCCTTGGTGCTAAGGATACAGAGATCAAAAGTAAAATTGTTGCTGCCCTCAAGGAGTTTGCAGTTAAGTAATTAATGTTTTGGGCCCTCAGTTTCTTCTTCTATACAATGTGCTCAGGGAGGGGTAGTATCTCTGGTATGGAGGGCTTGTCATGCCCTCCTAGGGCAGCTCTCCAGCCTCTGACCCCCACCTGACACCCAGCTCTCACTTGTGGCTCCCAGTAGCTGCTAGCATGCGGCAGTGGCCACACCCCGGGCAACGGTTTCAAAAGGCCAGCTAAACCTTGTGAGGGTAGCCGGTCATTGACCCCTGGTGAACTAGGGCTTTGCTCACCCAGCATGTGAAGACTGCTTTGGCTGAACAGACAGAAGAAACCAATAAGAAGGTTCAACGGCTGATATGGCGACGCAGCAAAGCACTGTGGAGTGCTTAGGGCGTGTTGGAGCACAAAAAACAACACGACCATCCAATGCAGCTGAGGAAGTCTCCAGATGTAATGACTTTTCGTGCCAATGGGCCCAGGCTTCCAACGCCGAGAGAGTGGGACTGTCTCTGTGCAACGACTTTTCCACTTAAATCTCCTTCACGCACAAGTGTCTTTGTGCACACTCATCTAAACACCATAGATGAAAACGCACAAAGACAATCGTCATCCTCGGTTACCGAGAGACTACTACTACAATGATTCCCAGAATTCTCACCTCTGGCTCCAAGGAGCTGTAGCCTGCATAGCAACCACATCCTGGTAAAACTGTCCCTGCAGCTGGGCTACAAACAGGACTTGGAACATTCAGTGAGTCAGGGGGATGTCTACCCCAGGCATGTGAAGACTTCTTACCCCCCCCCCCCCAAAACACATACCTCAGAAGGGCTGGCTGAGAATATTTCGTCCTAGCCATCACAAAGGCAGAGTGCTTATAGCCTGGTCAAATATTGAAAAAATCAAGCTTATCCGTTGCATTCCAGACCATTGCCAGTTATCCTGACTTTTATCTTACCGTTAGACTTCAATGACCTGGAAGAGACAGTGAAGCTGATGGCTTTGTACAATTCTGCCTCACTTAAGTCCAATTCATGCCCAAGTCAAGACATCACCCTGTGATGTCACTGGTCTTCAAAAAGGAAGGATGAACAGCCCTTCCAGCTTTAATTATATACTCTAAAATAACATGATACATAGGCCACCAGGTGTCACAACAGATAGAGTGCCAGAGCTTGAAGTCAGGAAGATGTGGATTCAAATCCAGCCTCAGACCTTTACTAACTATGTGGCCCTGGGCAAGTTACTTTATCTTGTTTGACTCAATTTCCTCCTCTGTAACAGGAGCCGGAGAAGGAAGTCGTTTAAGGAAATAGCAAACCACATCAGTGTCTTTACCAAGAATCTGCCCTCGAAATAAAGGGGTCACGAAGAGTCAGAACAACAGCAATATATGATACAAAAGGAGAGCATTCCTGGGCCCTGGATATCCTGGAGTTCCAGGATTCCATGAGAAGTCATTGTCTGCCCTTCCTTGGCTAGAAAAAAGTACAACTAGATCCTGAAGAGTACAAACAACCATCCCACAATTGATGGCATTATTCAAACTCATGGACATATTTCCTGAGATCTGGTACCAATGGCCCTATTTTACATACTTGTAACTCTAAAGAGAACAAATTCAGATGAATTGTATCACTTTCTGGGATTCATTACTTGCACCAATCACTGGAACCCTGGGGATGAAGACTGCCTTTTTGTTTTTACACTGCAGAAATTTCTGGAGTTGTCTCATTTTCCTCTTGCAATTGAAACCTTGATAGTAGCAAAGAAAAAGTTCAACAAAAACTTCAGACATCTCAACCTAACTGGCACTATATGTACCACTCTTCCCTGGTTAACCCCTACCTCTCAGAAAAAGAGAAGGGAGGGAGTCAGATTGCCTTGAAATGAATTCTAGTTGGCATTGCAGGAGGGTGATAGCCAGTGGTCATTAATGAAAGATGGACTCTAAGAATATGGAATTAAGTGGTGACAGGGCAAAGCCTGCTATGGTATTCATAGAAAATTTCCTTTAAAGGGCTATAAGAATATAGAAGTTCAATTATTAAAGAATTCAAATAATATAGAAAGGCAGTACTGCATAATAGATAAAGAGTAGGTCTGATGAACTACAAAGACTTGGGTTCAAATCCTATTTCTTACATGTCCCTTCTGCATGACCCTAGTTTTTGTTATTCATTAGTATCCTACTCTTTATGTTCCCATGGACTGTAACCACACCAATACTATCCACAGTTTGTTTGGTTTAATTTGACATAAACAATTTAATTTTATTGAAACCCTTAAAGAAGAAAGTTTGAATAAAAAAAACACTTTTCCCCTTTGCCCTCTCTTTCTTATTTACCTTTTCGTGTTTCTCTTGATTTTTGTGTTTGGATATCAAACTTCCCACTTCGTTCTGGTCTTTTCTTTACAAATACTTGGAAATCTATTGTGTTGAATGCCAATACTTTCCCCTGGAAGCATATAGTCAATTTTGATGGATAGGTGATCCTTGGTTGAAGATCCAATTCTCTTGCCATTCTGAATATAATATTCCAAGCTTTGTGGTCCTTTAGTGTGGAAGCTGCCAGATCTTGTGT
This sequence comes from Monodelphis domestica, assembly GCF_027887165.1. Classification (NCBI taxonomy): domain Eukaryota; kingdom Metazoa; phylum Chordata; class Mammalia; order Didelphimorphia; family Didelphidae; genus Monodelphis; species Monodelphis domestica. The sequence continues at coordinate 499,135,111 of NC_077228.1, forward strand.
TATCCTGATTGGTTCTCCTTGATATCTCTTTTTGGCTTCTTGTAAAAATTTCTCCTTAGCTTGTAAGCTCTTGAATTTGGCAATTACATTCCTGGGAGTTGTCTTTTGAGGATTTAGTGTAGAGGGTGCTCTATGTACTCTTTCAATGTCTATTTTGCCCCCTTATTCAAGAACATCAGGGCACTTTTCTTGGATAATTTCTTGTAGTATGATGTCAAGATTTCTGTTTATTTCTAGGTTTTCAGGTTGGCCAATGATTCTCAAATTATCTCTTCATCTGTTTTCCTGATCCATCATCTTGTCAGTGAGATATTTTATGTTTTCTTCTATTTTGTCAGTCTTTTGACTTTGCTTTATTAATTCTTGCTGTTTTGCAAGATCATTGGTTTCCAATTGCCCAATTCTGGTCTTTAAGGCCGGTTTTCTGCTATAATCTTTTGATTTTCTGCTTTAATATTTTGATTTTCCTTTTCAGTTTGGTCTATCCTGCTTTTTGTGGCTTCCAGCTATTTCTCCAATTGGGAGTTCTTGTCCTTTAAACTGTTATTTTCTTTTTGAACTATTACCCACTTTTCTTGCCAGAAGGCTTCCATCTTTTTGGTAAGCTCCGATTTAAATTCTTCAAGAGCTTGTGGCCAATTTCCTTTTTTGGGGAAGGTTTTGGCACCTTTATTTGGATTTCCTCTTCTGTTATTTCCTTTGTAGTCTGGATTTTTCCTCCATAAAAATTATCCAGGGTCAATGCCTTCTTCTTGTTTTTCTTGGTGTTGAGAAGTTGTTCCTGGGCACTATTTGCCATCACTATAGTTGTTTTTCCTTCCCTTTCCAGTCAGCAATCTGAGTGAGGAGGGCAGGTTTTCTGTGTATGGAGCTAAGGAGCAAGGATTTTGCCCGAGGCCAGCTCTCAAGTCTCTGCAGCTTCTGCTGTTTGCTGCCCTTCTCTGTGTTATTTCCCTGCGGGCGCCCACACTCTGCACTCTTCAGCCTGCTGGAGTTTCAGGTTTAGCTGCTCTCAGGGTTAGGTCTTTGGTGGTCTTAGTCAGCTGCCAAGGACCTAGAGGTGCCCCCTCACCCGCTCTAGAGGTGCCCCTCACTTACTCACTAATTCTAGCGCATGCTGGCTCTGACTCTGGCTCCATAAGTGGGGTGGGAGAGGGTGAATCAGCTTGCATTTTGGTGGAAGCTTTTTCATCTCCTTATGGTGTGGAAATGCCCAAATCCCATATACCTTCAATGCTGCACCCTACTGTAGAGTCCCTTCGTTCATATGAATTTTGGGTTTTTTGGCTTTTAGAGGTAGTCTATATCTGTAGGTGGTGAGGAGAGGAAGAGTACTGCGTCTAGACTGCCACCATGTTTACCAGGAAGTCTCTGTTTGGCTTTTTTTGGCAAAGATACTAAAGCAGTTTTCATTTCCTACTTTAGTGATTTAAGGTAAACAGAAATTAAGTGACTTACCCAAGGACACAGCTAGTAAGTATCTGAGACCAGATTTGAACTCAGTTCTTTCTGACTCCAGGCCCAATCCACTGAGTCACCTAGGTGCCTCTGGCATCCCTGGATGGGTGTGACCCAGGAAAAATAATAGACTCTTTTGGTCTCCCTAGCCAATTTATTGACACTATAAATTACAAAGGAGGTAGCAACCTGTAATGGTAGAGGGAGTTTCCTCAATCGGGAGTTCTCCCATATCAGTTAGATGAGAGGTCTCATCCTAAGGATCTATAAACTCAAAATATTATAGAATTATAAATTATCTCACACCCTGAGGTTTGGGGATTCCACGTAGCTCAAATAAAAACTAAGTATGGGTGCTGGGTTTTTAATAGCATTTTCTGACTCTCCCTAAGTGTGATTTAAAGGAGGAAGGCATGACTTGAGACTTGAGTTCAAATTCCAATTACACATTCCCCAACCTAGTGACTTTAGAGAAAGTACTTATTCTCTGGGTCTCAATAGCATCCTCTAGAAAACCAAGAAGTTTGAATTAGAAGGGTGCTAAGAACTCATCCAGCCTTGCCATTCTGGGACTGATTTAACTTACATTGATTCTAAAGCAACAAGTTGGTACATTGTGGGTAACCTGATAAGAAATTAGGATAATCTTGAGTTCAAATCCTGCCTGAGAAATTTCCTAGCTCTGTGAACATTGACAAATAACTTAGCTCTGTGAAACTAAGCTTCCTTTTCTGTAAAATTAGAGGGACAGGCTTGATGGCCTCTAAATTCTCTTCCAGCTCTAAATCTATGATCTTCTACATGTATTTATTATATTTGAAAATTAAGATAAACAGAGACAAAGGTCTAACTGTGATTAGTTAGGCTAGCAGTAACCAATAAATTGGGGCAGTATTTTCTCAGTGAGCCCTTTGGGGAATGTAGCAGGGAAATGGTTTGGTCCTCACCCATAGGCTCCTATCTCTAGAGAAATCTAATTTCTCTCTTTATGAGCCCAGTTTGGTCATCAAAATGATTCTGAGCCTCAGTTCTAATTGTGGTTATTATTGCTGCTACCATTGTTATTTCCCTTTACATTGTTGCAGTTTTTGTGCATGTAACCAAAGGCAGATACAGATTGTGATCTTGGACAAGTCATTTGATTTCTTTCTGCCTCCATTTCCTCAGCTATAAAATGGGGAGAATAATAGCACCTGTCTTCAAGGGATGTTGTGAGGATCAAGTAAGATAATAATTGTAAATAATTTTATTTTGAAAATCTTAAGATAGTCTATAAATGTGGGGAAGCAGGTCTAGAGACAAGAAGTCCTAGGTTCAAATCTGGCTTCAGATACATCATAGTTGTATGACCCTGGGCAATTCACCTAATCCCAGTTGCTTAGAGTTTACCACTTTTCTGGCTTGGAACCAATATTCAATATTCATTCTAAGATGGAAGGTGAGGGCTTTTAAAAAATGGCTATTGTTATTATATTGCTTTCCTGTTTCTGCTTAGTTTACCTCCCATCAGCTCATATAAGTCTTCTCTTACTGCTTTGCATTCTTTACTTTCTTTGTTTCATTCATGTGTGACAGCCTGTATAGCCCTTCCTCGAAAGGCAGGGCCACATTTGTTCAGTCATTCCCCACCCAACAGGCAACTACTTTGTTTTCATCATTCGCTGCTACCAAAAATACAGTTCTCCATTTTCTGACAACTCTAATTTTGAGGGGCAGTTAGGTGGCAGAGTGGATAGAGTGCCAGGCCTAGAGTCAGGAAGACCTGAGTTCAAATTGAGCTTCAGACACTAGCTGTGTGACCCAGAGCAAGTCACTTTGCCCTATCTGCCTCTGTTTCTTCATCTGTCAAATGAGCTGGAGAAGTAAAGGGAAAACTGCCCAGTATCTTGGCCAAGAAAACCCCAAATGGGGTCATGAAGAATCAGACATGACTAAAACAACTGAATGACAACAAAACCATTTGGTAGTTCTTCCTTATCTGCCCTCCCTTTAACTTTGACTTAGCTCTATGGATAAAAACCTTAAACTATTATATAAATATATAAGATATATAAATAGAAAATATAAATTATATAAGATATATAAATATAATTCATAAATTATATAAAATATTATATAAATGGGGGGGGGCTGCTTTGGAATAGAGAATGGACTTGGAGATGTACTATGAGACTTGGAGCAGAGAATACCTGAATTTAAAAGTAGTTAAGTGGCACAGTGGATAGAGCACCAGGCCTGGAATCAGAAGGACCTAGGTTCAAATCTAGTCTCAGATACTTCCCAGATGTGTGACCCTGGGTAAGTCATTTAACCTTGCTTGTCTAGCCCTTACTGTTCTTTTATCTTAGAACTGACACTGACATAAGGTAAAGGATTAAATATAAACAAATATATATGTGTGTGTGTGTATATATATATATATATATATGCATATATATATATATATATATAATATATAAAATGCCTGTGTTTAAATACTGCTTCAGATACTTATCCATATGACCCTTGGAATAGTTCTTAATCTCTCAGCCTCAGTTTCCTCATATGTAAAATGGGGATAATTATAAAGCCCTATCTCATAGGACTCTTGTGAGGATCCAACAAGATTACTAGCACACCTTAGCATGCTATATAAATGCCATTATTCTACCCATTGTTCAAAGTTCTGCCTCTGGAGGCATGAAGAATGTATATTCTTTCTTCTACATGACAGCCCTTCATAGACATGAAGGAATCTGTTGTGTTCTCTTTCCCTGCCTCCCCTCCCTTCTCCTCTTCCATTGGTTAAAAAAGGGGGGGGGGGAGAAATCTAGGCTTTTTTGTATGTAGGATTCGGATTTTTACTGGACCTGTCATTTCAATTGCAAGGAAGCTCTCAGTGAAAAATCACCCTCTATAATGCACCTGTTTCGCAGCTTAGAATCTTGGAGAGTGGCCTGGTGAATACAAGAGTGACAGGGCTTTGCCTAGGATCACCCAGCTGTGTCAAAAGCAGGACTTGAACTCACGTCTTTCTAACTCCAAGACTGGCTCTGGGGCCACCATAACACATTGCCTCCAGAGATTCTGCCTGAGTGAGACTTCCTAGTGGAAAACTGGACTATTGCAAACAGGCTGGATCTCAGATGAGCAGCATCGCACTATCGGCAAAATGTAGAGTTCTGAGGGTCCAACAAGACGATTGGCACCACTTACTGTGTTATGTAAAGGCTATTACTCTCCCCATTTGTCATAGTTCTGCCTCCGGCAACATGAAGAGAAGTATTGATGATGACCAGGACCAATCCTTGCCCATAGACTTGATCTAGCTCAGATTTCATCCCTCTGCCTAGGACCAGGCTCTGTATCTCTAGACCTGTCCTGGTGTTCAGTACTCAGAAAGGAACAGAGCCCATGTTTAATAACCATGGAAATGAGATGCTATTATTTCGTACTCACAGCGCCCTCTACTGGTCAAAAGCAAAGTTGAGACGCTTTGGTAACTGAAATGACAGTGGTGTGAGAGTGGTCTTGAACCAAGTTCTAGAGCCTAAATGAGAAGGTTTGGTGTTTTATTGAGAATATTCAGAAGCTAAAAAGAATCAGGAGGGTTGGAGTTCAAATAAGGACTGACACTTCCCAGCTGTGTGACCTTAAACAAATCACTTAACCCTGTTTGCCTAGCCCTTGCTCTTCTGTTTTAGAGTTGTTACTAAGAAAGAAAATGAATTTTTTAATAAAATATATTCAGAGGCCCAGCTATTACCTCCAAGATTCTTTCTGTCTTTTTTTTAAGCCCAGACCTTCTGTCTTAGAAGCAATACTAAGTATCAATTCCAAGGCAAAAAAGTAGTAAGGATAAAGCAATGGTCATCAAAACAATATAAAGCAGTGGTCATCAAAACAATTTGGTACTGGCTAAGAGACAGGGAGGAGGATCAGTGGAATAGACTTGGGGTAAATGACCTCAGCAAGACAGTCTATAATAAGCCCAAAGATCCCAGTTTTGGGGACCAAAACCTACTATTTGATAAAGACTTCTTGGAAAATTGGAAGACAGTATGGGAGAAATTGGGTTTGGATCAACATCTTACACCCTAGACCAAGATAAACCCAGAATGGGTGAATGACCTGAATATAAAGAAGGAAACTATAAGCAAATTAGGCAAACACAGAATAGTATACTTGTCAGATCTTTGGGAAAGGAAAGACTTTAAAACCAAGCAAGAGGTAGAAAAAATCACAAAATGTAAAATCAATAATTTTGATTATATCAAATTAAAAAGGTTTTGTACAAACAAAACTAATGCATCCAAAATTAGAAGGAAAGCAACAAATTAGGAAACAATCTTCATTACAAAAACTTCTGACAAAGATCTAATTACTCAAATTTATAAAGAGCTAAACCAATTGTAAAAATATTCAAGTCATTCTCCAATTGATAAATGGGCAAGGGACATGAATAGGCAATTTTCAGTTAAAGAAATAAAAAATGATTAATAAGCACATGAAAAAGTATTCTAAATCTCTAATAATCAGAGAAATGCAAATAAAAAAAACTCTGAGGTATCACTTCACACCTAGCAGATTGACTAACATGACAGCAAAGGAAAGTAATGAATTCTGGAAGGGGTGTGGCAAAGTTGGAACATTAATGCATTGCTGGTGGAGTTGTGAGTTGATCCAATCATTCTGGATGGCAATTTGGAACTATGCCCAAAGGGTGCTAAAAGACTGTCTGCCCTTTGATCCAGCCATACCACTGCTGGGTTTGTACCCCAAAGAGATAATAAGGAAAAAGAAATGTACAAAAATATTCATAGTTGCACTCTTTGTGGTGGCAAAAAAAAAAAAACCTGGAAAATGAGGGGATGCCCTTCAATTGGAGAATGGCTGAACAAATTGTGGTATATGTTGGTGATGGAATACTATTGTGCTCAAAGGAATAATAAAGTGGAGGAATTCCATGGGGAATGGAACAACCTCCAGGAATTGATGCAGAGTGAGAAGAGCAGAACCAGGAAAACATTGTACACAGAGACTGATACACTGTGGTACAATCGAATGTAATGGACTTCTCTACTAGCAGCAATGCAGTGATCCTGAACAACTTGGAGGAATCTATGAGAAAAACCACTATCCACATTCAGAGGAAACACTGTGGGAGTAAAAACACTGAAGAAAAACAACTGCTTGAATACTTGGGTTGAAGGCATATTGTTGGGGATGTAGGCTCTAAATGATCATGCTAGTACAAACATCAACAACATGGAAATAGGTTCTGATCAAGGACACAAGTAATACCCAATGAAATTGCGTGTCAGCTGTGGGAAGGGTGGGTAGAAGGGAGGGAGGGAAATAAAGTGAGTATTGTAACCAAAAAATAAAATAAAATGAAATATTTTTTAAAGTGGTGGTTTGGTTAACCAAAAGGAAAAAAAAAATGTAGTAAGGGCTAGGCAATTGGGATTAAGTGATTTGCCCAGGATCAAACAGCTATAGTAGTGGTTTTGGGGAAATATAGGCATTTTTATAGCACCTACTGCACTGTGCAAAGCGCTCTCTAAGATTACAAATTGCTAAGAAGTGCTGATCTATATTTGATCACCTGGTTTAGTACATCTCTACATCAATAAAATCATTTGCTCTGTGTCAATGTCTGATATTGTGCTAGGTGCTGGGTATAAAACGATTACAAACAAAATAGCCCTCACTCTCAAATTGCTTACATTCTGTTTGATAGAAACAATATTAATCTATAAAAGTAGATAAAATATATACAGGATAGATACAAAGTCAACAAAGACTTATTAAACACCTACTAAGAGCTAGGCTTTGTGCTCAGTTCTAGAGATACAAAGTAATTGCTGAGGGTGGGTGGTCAGGGAAAAGTACTTTGTAAACTTTGAAGTGGTGAATAAGTGCTAGCTATTATTGCTGGGTAATATAATTTTTACTATGGATGAATTGGTTAAAAAAGCAATGAAATAAAGGAAAGGCTGAGGGCAATGTATAAAGAAATGACTTGGGGGAAAAGACATCAATTAAAAATTTTCAAATGCAAGGTAAAAAGATTTAATTAGGGAGATGTATGATCAGAAAAGAAGATGAGCTATTTACCTAGCTAGAGGGAGGAGTAGGCATTGTATCACTTTTATCTCAAAGATTTGATTGATATGAACAACAAGATAGCCTTTCTTCATGGTATTCAGCAAATACCAGCACTAGAAAAATCAATAGCTTTAGTTTCATTTCAGGAGCTATGCATCTGACTACCGTTTCCATGGAGAGCCTCTTGTGCAGAGAAAGGGAAGGTCAAGGGATATATATCCCAGGGAAGATTGGTACCCATAAGGTGTCGAGACCTAGAGATCAAATGAGATACTATAAATAAAATTTTTAATAAACCTTCAAATTGCATACTACAATACATAATACAGTGGCTATTACATTAGAAGAAGGCTTCCAGATCTTTAAGTGGACCTCCCAAGGATTTATGGGAGGAACTAGGCAAGAACCATATTGAACTAAAAAGTGCTTATGGATGGCTTACTTTCTGCTCCATGCCCACATAGATAGGGATCACAAATCCACTGAGATATCTATCCTTTATTATCATCATCATTATTATTAATGATTGCCATTGATCCTTCTCCTCCTTCTGATATAGATCAGACAAAAATGGTCTGAAGACAAATCATCCCCCATGCTTTTTAATACATATATATTTAATAATCTATTGATTACTCTGCCTGTTTATAAAATGATGACTTATTATAAATGAATAAGAGTATTGAAATGTAGGCTCATATTCTGTAGACTCCCCAAGAGAATCTTAAAGATAGCTCCAGGAATATAGAGGATGACTCTTATTATCAGCACCAATAACCATGGCAATAATAGCAAGACTAGATAAAGAAGCTCACTGTCCTCACCCACACATAGCACTGGTCTATAAAAATTTAAGAACAACATCTTAATTAGATGCCATCATACCAAATGTTCATAACCCTCAAACTACATGAAATGAAAAGTTTTCAAAATATAGAAACAAATTAAAATGATGTAGGAGCAGGACAAAATAGCATGCTATCCCTCTCCTCCTGACAGCTTTTTTTTTAAATTTGATACAATTTTTAATAGTTGTTTTCTGACATTTTTCAATCCATGTGCTCTCCCTCCCAACCACTCTTCCCCCTCCCCAAAGTGTAACATAATATATTATATATTGCACATGTGTTATCCAATATATATTTCCATGTTCATCATATTGTGAAAGAAGACACTTATCACTTACACTAGAGGAACATTCATGGAGGAAATAAAGGGGAAATGGCAGGCTTCAATCTGCATTCAGACCCCATCAGTTCCTTTTTTGTCAGTGAAAGTATTTTTTTCATCTCCAGTCTGCTATTGAAGTTATCTCAAAGATACTTTCAGAGAATTCACAGAAGAGTTTACCACTCCATTCTCTGTATGAAAAAAGCAGTCATTTCATCCACCTTAGTAGTCAATCATAAAATATTAATAGAAAGAAATAATAGCGGGATATCTACTTGTGTTCAGCCAATCAACCAATAAGCATCTAGTAAATGACTGTCATGTGCTTGGGGGGAAAAAAGGCAAAAACAGTCCCTGCTCTCAAGGAGCTTACATTCTAATGGGAGAAATAACATGCACTGTCTGAAAATGGGAAGATACAAAACAGGACAATGGAAGTGAGAGGTAGCTTTGGAGAGGAAGCCACGAGCAGCTGGGGGTTCTGGGAACGAGTCATTGGTAGAGGGAGAATATTTCAGGCATGTGTGAAGGCACAGAGAAGGGAAATGGACTGGTATGTGTGAGAGACAACAAATAGGTCTGTTTAAGGGACCCATGGAAGAGAATAATGTAAAAGAATGGTGGTAGGGCCATTTCTATCTCCCCCTCCCATAAAAACAATGAGTTTATAAAACAGGATCATATCCATAAGCCATGCAAGACCTTGTGAATAATGGGTCCATGAAGACACTGTTTTATTTTCGAAATTAAACAGTTGTTACCCTAAAAATCTGGTCTGTGGCTTTGCATTTTTACCTGAATGATCTTGCCAGTAGATGCAGCCTTTGGTTGTTATTGATTGAATGACTGAGTGGAATAGAGCTTAGCTTTGGAGTGATACACCAGAGTCCTCTGGCTTTCTACGCACCACCCCTACTTAGCTCAATGCCAGTGATTAATTCCATAGGCCCATCAGCCCAGAGGAATCCTCAAGGATTTTGTTGTTGTTGTTGTTGCTGCTGTTGCTGTTGTTGTTGTTGAGTTGATTCACTGGCATTCAACTCTGTGTGACTCCATTTGGGGTTTTTCTTGGCAGATACTGGAGTGGTTTGTCATTTCTTTTTCTAGCTCATTTGATGGCTGAGGAAACTGAGGCAAATAGGGCAAAGTGACTTGCCAAGTTCACACAGCTAGTAAGTGTCTGAGACTGGTTTTGAATTTAGCTCTTCCTAACTCCAGACCAGGTACTCTATCCAATGTGCCATCTAGCTATCCCCTAACACCTAACAGCACTTAATAAATTCCTGTTGTGTCAGAGGTCACACTGAAACCTAGCTATAGGCAAACATGCTCTATCCTACTGTAATCCAAGGAGTCTACCAAGCTCAGGGCAAAAGGGAGGAGGGAGGTAAAGGATTTTTTCTCTTAAAAGAACTTCTGTGCTGTTTAGTAACCTTGAGAGTTATTTTTAAATTGGCACAGAAAGCAATTTATAAATACAGAGACACTGGCACTTATGGGACCATATTTTACAGTGAGGCAATGGAAGAAAATAAAAGCAATCATAGGGGCACCTAGGTAGCTCAGTGGATTGAGATCCAGGCCTAGAGGCAGAAGATCCTAGGTTCAAATCTGGCTTCAGACACTTCTTAGCTGTTATGACCCTGGGCAAGTCACTTAACCCCCATTGCCTAGCCCTTACCACTCCTCTGCCTTAGAACCAATACACAGTATTGATTCTAAAACTGAAAGTAAGGGTTTAAAAAATGTTTTAAAGCAATCATGACTCAAATAGGCAAAACCACATCAGAGTGGGTTCATCAGGGCTTTTCACCAGAGGGCACTAAAGTTTACAGAGCACCATCAGCATTTTTACTCCTTCCAGAAACAACTGAAAGAAGATCTGAAGTCTCTGAGATGTGATTGGAGGGACTGCTCACACTCTTGCAGGAGAGCTGAAACTTTTCTGTGACTTCTTGCTAAGTTAAATAAATTTTGGAATCACAGAAAGTTGAGTGCTCGTGTAATATAAATACCTATTGTTGACTTAGCCTGGAAATGTCCCAGATGTGGGATGAAAGCTCTAGAGGTCTAGATTTTCTATTAATAATCCCAATACGTATTTTATACCAACACTTGCTGAAAAATTCACAACCAGTCAGCAGGGTTCTTGCTTCCTGCTCAGCTGTTTGAAGCCCAGCAATTTAGCAGACTCACACATAGGCAAGAGTGGACCACACTGGTGTACACATCAGAGATCTTGATGAGACCACTGGGCTAGTGACTTGAGTATAGCGCCACCTAGTGATCGAATTGTACATTACACCCCCTCACAGGTTAATAAAATGACATCCTATCTTTTACGAAAGACCTGTATGAGTGGGCTGCACTAGTACAATGCCCAAGGGTCCCATAGACTAACCACCAAGTGCACACATATATACTCCAAGTGTCACTGTGGCTCTTTACTTTTGTTCATGATGGCTTGTTTCTTTCTTCTAAATTACAAACATGTTACTATTTCATTGTCCATGCAGAATGGAAATTGTGTAAATATGTCCTCAATGCTTGAATTTTGGACTCAGTTTACCCTTTTCTGAAATGAGGGGGTTGAACTAGATGATTCTTTAAGTTTCCTTCTAGGTATAGGTCTTAGAATACTAAGACTAAAAGCACAAATTGATATCTTTATCTACATATATAGCAACCAATCAAAATGTTTACTTCTGTACAAAAGGAGAAGAAATCAGAAATCCCACCACACTCCTCAGACTTAGTTTTTCTAAATTTCTTTTTATCATGGCACTCTGAGTTCCTTCAATCTGTTTGCCGCATGAAAGGTCCCTTGATTATAGTCAGAGGAAATGCTGCACAACCTGTTTCTAAGTTCAAAACATGATGGGAACCTTGGTCAATGTCAGGGAATGAAACTCTTTTATGCTTTTTTAAACTAGCACCAGTGGTTTCCTTCTTGATGAAGAAATAGCTCAGAGAAAGAATTCAGGAAGTTACAAGTTTCTACTGTGACCAGGCCCTAGGTGCCTGTGCCAGCTTAACACCCCTGGGGGCTGGGTGTGTTGGCTCACTCACTCAGATATGCTCATCGACTCCTACCTACACTATCCTCTCTTGGATTTGGAGAGTAAACACACACACACACACACACACAGTCACAATAGCAAAGTTTTCTCATCATTTTTTCTGCCTAAGACCTGCAATATTCATCAGAGAGACTGTGCTCAAAAATGTTTTTTCTCTTAATTTTGATCTTGACTTTTGCTTTTAAAATTGGGCTCTATACCTCAAAATAACTCCATTTCTAAGAATCTCAGAGCTGGATTAAACTAACTCAACATCTCCATTTTATAGAGGAAGAAGCTGAGGCCCAAAGGTAGGAGGTAGAGAGAGGATATAGGGGTGAGGAAGTAGAGGCAGGACAAAGAATTCAAATGGCTCAGTGCTCTTCCCTTCACACCCACACTGTTGGCCTTTATCTTCTTCTCTTACAGGAATACAAACTGTATTTTAGATCTGGTCTCCAACTAAAATAATGTTACTTCTATCCTTGTTCATCATTCTCTTACTCAAAATTGAGGAGTCAGTGATTCCTTATTATCTATAACAGATAAACTCCTGAGAGTGGCATTCAAGACCCTTCATAGTCTGGTTCTTATCTGCTTTCCCAGCTTTATTTCATACTACTCCTTTTCAAGAACGCTATGTTCTACAGAAATTTTTTCTCCAAATTGACCTTGCTACTCCTCTTCCTATGCCTGAGATAGTTATCCTCCATATTCTCCTCTCACAATTCTGATCTAACTTCAAGGCTCTACTTAGGTTTCACCTCCAAGATCATTTCTCTAAAGATCAGAGCATCTAGGTGACACAGTAGACAGTGAGTCAGTCCTGGAGTTGAGAGGACCTGGGTTCAAATCTGACCTCTGTGTGACCCTGGACAGGTCACTGAATCCTGTTTGCCAAGTCCTTGCCCTTCTGTCTTAGAGGTATTATTAAGATAGAAAGCAAGGGTCTTGTATTTTATGTTAATAAATAAATAATTTTATTCATTCAATTTATTGTATTTATATTATATTTATAATAATTTATTTTATATGTGATTTTTATTAAATATATAACTTTATTATTTAATAAAATAATTTTATTAAGTCTAATTAATAAAATAATTTTGAAATAATAAGAGAAGGCATGTGACAGTAGGAATAGCATTAATAGCCATTAAAGCTAGCTAGAGGATATAGGTTCAAGTCCCACTTTAGCCAAATCACCTAACCTCCCTGGGTCTTTATATCCATACATGGCAAATGAGAGTGTGGAGATGACCCTCAAGTTCCTCCATGTTCTAGATCTGATATCCTATTCTTAGAACTCTCTCTCTTCTCAATTGTCCTCATTTGTGGAGCTGTTATATGAATGGTAAGCCCCTTGTGGACAGGAAGGGAGCCTTTCATTGTGTCTCTGCATTTCTAGTGCTGCACACCAGGTAGGCACTAAATAAATAAAGATTGGTTGAATTGGCTTGAATTGCCTTAATAACACTCCTGAGCAAACATCAAAGCATTTTCTTTGATTTTAAAGTAAGAGAGATGGAGTGACACTGGGTCTTCCATACTCTCACTCAGTCTCTCCCTTATCCCTTTGACCTTTTTTTGTAAGCATTCACAAAACAGTTGACTCCCAGGCTGGAATTTGAGTTCCAGTCTCAAAGACAGATAGGGATAGGAATCGGATCGCTGATTTCCCTGGCACAGGAAACTCCCAGGGAAGAAAATTCTCTCCACCAATGCAACCAGTGCCTTCTCTACAATGTATAGTGCTAGAGAGTTGCCTGGAGCACTGGTGTCTAACTCAAATAGAAACGGGGAAGAGGAAAGAGAACTGATCCATACATGAGAATTCTTGCTGGTAGTATATTGACTTCTTTTTAAAAATGTAATGTTATCTATGTATGGGACAGCTAAGTGGTCCAATGGACAGAGTGGCTGGCCTGGAAGCAGGAGGAAAGAAGTTCAAAATGGACCTCAGGCACTGACTAGCTGTGTGAACCTAGACAAGTCACTTGTCCCCATTTGCATCCATTTCCTCATCTGTAAAATGATCTGGAGAGGGGGCAGCTGGGTAGCACAGTGGATTGAGAACCAGCCCTAGAGACGGGAGGTCCTAGGTTCAAATCTGGCTTCAGCCACTTCCCAGCTGTGTGACCCTGGGCAAGTCACTTGACCCCCATTGCCTAGCCCTTACCACTCTTCTGCCTTGGAGCCAATACACATAATTGACTCCAAGACGGAAGGTAAGGGTTTAAAAAAATAAATAAATAAATAAAATTTAAAAAAAAAGATCTGGAGAAGGAAATGGCAACCCACTCCCAGTATCTTTGCCAAGAATACACCAAATGAGGGCATAACAAATCAGACTCAACTGAAATAACTGAATGACAATGTTTTATTGTATGTTTATTTCTTTTGTTTGACACCTAAGGCTTACAGTACTAAGAGGTTAAGTGACTTAACTGAGATTACACAGCCAGTATGTGTTAGAAACAGTATATAGGCATGGCCATTCTTTGCCATAAGGCTAGGGATCCATGATGGTCCCAAACTTTGATCAATATCAAAGTGACCTAAACACACCAATTCTCTCATAAGATCAGATTTTTTCTCTTTTTTTTTAAACCCTTACCTCCCATCTTAGAACCAATACTGTGTATTGATTCCAAGGCAGAAGAGTGGTAAGGGCTAGGAAATGGGGGTTAAGTGACTTGCCCAGAATCACACAGGAAGTATCTTGGGTCACATTTGAACCCAAGATCTCCCACCTCTGGGCCTGTCTCCTAATTCACTGAGCTACCCAGCTGCCCCACAAGACCAGACTTTCAAAGTCTTTCTCCAAAACCAGAGACAATTGTCATTCTTTCTGCCTTTTGTTCTGTAATTCCCTTCAACAGTTCATTGACAATATTTTGTTTTTAATTTTAGCCTTTGCTAAAGAGAAACCTTGATGTTGAATTATAAAAATAATCTCAAATTCTTGGCTGCTGCTATCTTGGAATTACCCTCCCCCTTGTCTTTCATCCTTTCTGCCTCATTTATATAACTAATCACTGAACTTTGCTCTTTGCAGCTCTTTTAAGAATGCCTCAAAAACAAAGTTTCCTTCTTACCTGACAATTTCCTGGGAACACAGACAATTTGAGCTCGCTCCACTCCATCCCCTACACCCCTACCATCCCCTCCACTAATTTTATTCTGAACCAAAGAGAGCTTGACCATAGGTGGAAGTCATGAATGAATGAAGCCACTACAAGCTGCCCAAAGCAAAGTATGGGTCCAAAGGAAACACAAATAATGTCAATTTTGCTCATGTCAACAGCTGAGCTAATATGGTTTGCTTTCCTATGTTTTTAAGTTCCTTTCCAGATATAGGTCTTAGGACCCTAAGGCTATAAGTAGAAATTGATATCTTCATTTATATATATAGGAACCAATCAAAAAGTCTACTTCTATACAAATGGAGTTGAAGCCAGAAATCCTACTAGGCTCCCTAAACTTAGCTTTTTAAAATTTCTTTTTAATGAGGCATTTAAAATCCCTTGAATCTACTTGCCACATGAAAGGTCCCTTGAGCACTTATATCTATGCCCTCTATCTTCCATACCTGGAGTGATCTTCCTTTTCATCTCTAGGGTCACATCTTATGCCTAGCCTAGATCAGTCCATAACGTTGCTAGTGACCAAGCCCACCCCCTTCCAAATTTCTTAGCATTGACTTTGGATATATTTTGTCTTTGCTTGGAGAATCCTTGTGTTGCCTCCTAATAGAATGCAAGCTCCCTGAAGGCAGGGCTTGTTTCTTTTTCTTATTTTTCCTTTTCTATCCCCAGCACCTAGGACAGTGACTGGCCCTTCTCAAGTGCTTAACTAAATGTTTGTTGCACTTTGGAGATGTGATTTCTCTGGCACAGGAAACTCCCAGTTTAGAAAATTCTTTCCACCAATGAAATCCATGCCTTCTCTATAATTTATAATCCTTAGTGCATTGCATTCAGACTCTTGGGATACCCTTTAGTAGTAATGGTGAACCTTTTAAAGAAATAGTACCCAAACTGTACCCTGATGCCACATGTGAGCCTCTCCCTTACCCCAGTCAGGAAAGGTAAGAAGCTCTCCCATTGGGCTGCTGGGCAGAGGGGTGGATGAAGTGAAAAATGTCCTCAGGTGTGGTGGAGGGGGGGGGGAGCAGCTCCCTCTGGTGCATGTGCCATAGATTTGTCAACACAGCCCTATAGAATAGCACCACCAATAACTCATGTTATAGGGCACTTTACAATTTACTGAAAGCTTTCCTTACCCCACTATAGAATGAGACTTTCATTTTCATCTTTGCCTATTTAGCACCCAGCACAGTGCCTACAAAGGCAGGCACATTGAAGGAGGGATGGGCAGGCAATTGTCAAAATGCAGGCATCATCAGTTTATAGTCAGAAGATGTTTTAACTAGTCAAACCCTCTCATTTTACATAGGAAGAAACTAAGGCACATAGTAGATTAGTGATCTGCCCAAGATCACACAAGTAGTTAGTGGAAAAGCCAGGATTCAGAGTCAGGTTATAGGATCATTAATTTAGAGATAGAAGGAAACAGAGGCCATCTAATCTAATCCCCATTTTGCAGATGATGAAACTGAGGCCCAGAGAGGTTAAGAAGCATTGTTCAGTAAAAGTAACAGTCAGAATCTATAAACTGTGAGTTTAATGCCTCTGTTCTGCATGAACTCCTGAAAGAGAGGAGTCTGTGGTTATGTGTATGCTTAGTCATCAGTGACTAAGGAGCAAAATTTAAGGGTTTTGAATGCCTGACTTGACTTCAGTCCTTTTCAGAATAGTCTCTTCATAATTTAAGAATAAAAATGCTAAGTCATAAAAAGTCACAGTCAAGATTCAAACTCAGATCTCATTTCTTCATTATGCTTATTGTGGGGTCACTGTATAACTTTGTCCTTCCTGTGACGTCAGCCTCTCTATCTGAAAAATGGGAGTAATAATCATGAGCGAAAACCAATTAAGGAGGATTTTGGCAAGAGAGGCTGGGGTTTGTGGTGATGGGCACTTCCCAGGGACATCAGACAGTTTCAGCAGGGCCCTGTTCGAGACTTGGCGGTTCTACTTGGAAGAGTTTCAGAAGGCTTTGAACTTGCCGTCGGAACAAGGGAGACTGTCTCATCCCAGAGGTACATTCACTTGTAATTGACTCCTCCAGGTTGGGGCTCTGGAGCAATGTGGTCATGGAATAAATCACCCTCTGGAACTCCCCCCTTTTGGGACCCCCTTCAACCCTGCTGAAAAAGCGAGTGGCAGAGGCTAGGGGAATCACTAAAGGAGTGTCCTGTAGACCCAATTTACTCTCATGGCCCTGCTCCTTCCAACATAAAGAGTTCTGACTCAGATCACAGAACTCCTCCCCCCAAAAGGCAATGAAACCCACAGGGGAAAATGATTTCACACATGATTGCCGCTGAGATATCTTGGAAGGAGGTGTTTCCCATCCTGCAGGAAGGGCGGCTGAGAGGGTGGATGGCATGAGTTCTTGCCCCAGCAAGCAAACCCTGCTTATTGTGGATTGGCAGGGCTGGGATGAGAGGCTGTGCAGGGGCAGAGCCAAGCTGGGTCTGGCCTGAATAGCTGATGTAGCCTGGATTGTTCTCAGTAACATCTGCCCCCTGCTCTGGAGGACCCATCACAGGAGCTCAAATGGCAAGGATATGACATAGACAGACCCAGGCAGAGATCTCTACTCACATTTAATTTAATTTAAGAAATGTGTATTAAGCATTGAGACAAGCAAATTTGCAAAAGAGATAAAAAGCTGGCTTCAAGACCTGGGCTTAAAGGTAGCCATTGATGCAGTGAAAGAACTACGTTTGAAACCACAAAGACCTGAATTCAGATTCTGCCTTGGATACTTACTGGGTGTGATCTGGGCAAATTCCTTAACCTTTCTGAGCCTCGATGTGAGGACACTGAACTTGATGGTCCTCAAACTCTGGAGTACCTGTGGTGAACTGTTTCTCTTCTCCTCATATATTATATTGTCCCATATTTTAAAATATAAACTCTTAGAAGGTAAAAATCATCTCACTTTTGGGTTTGTATCCCCACAACCTAGCCTAGTACCTGATACATAGTAGGCACTTTGCAAATGTTAATTCATTTAATAAATAACATTTAACTTAATCAGCGTTCATTTGGGGGCAGCTAGGTGACTCAGGGGATAGAGAGCCAGGTCTGGAGATGGAATGTCCTAAGTTGAAATCTGGACTCAGACACTTCCTAGCTGTGTGACCCTAGGCAAGTCACTTAACTTCAACTGCCTGGCTTTTACTGCTCTTCTGCCTTGGAATCCAGACAGTATCAATTCTAAGTCAGTACGTAAGGGTATATGTGTTTGTATATATCTATATACTTAACAAATGTTCATTCATTTAATTACAACATTTAATAACTAACATTTAACTTAACAAAATGGTAAGCCCTTCACAAATTCATTCATTCATTTTTTTCTGTACCCTCGGCTTTCTCTGGTCTGAGTCTATGGATGATGACAGACTGATGGTTCATGCTCATCATCAGGGTCTCCAACCCGTAATGAGTCAGGCTCTCTAGGTGGTCTCCATTCCCTCAGTCTCCTAAAATGTCAGGAAGAAAAGGGGCAGCCGGTGGATTCAGGCCTCCCCCTCTCCTCTTTATGGTAGAGATACCTTCTCCCCCAAGATTGTCAGGCTTGCCTCCAAAGGATACCAATGTGAAGCTCCCTCATTTCCTAAATTGAACCTTAGATTGTCTCCATGGGGCTCATCACCTAGAACCAATTATCCATCTATCCCTGGGGATAGATGCTGCTTGGAGCATCTCTCCAGAGCTCGTGTCCTCCTAGATACCAGGGAACCTGACTGACTTTCTGAAGGACAATCGGGAGTTGTAAGGTATCATTTTTACGGGCCCAACCATTCTCTTTTGTAAACTGGTAGATTAATCATTCTTTCAATTACTAGGTAAAGGATGTATCGTGGGCCAGCCTGACTCAGGCCGGTGTAATAATTTAGGTTCAAGATTAGAACGAAATGAGAAATTTGTATCTAACATGGAAAGGATACTCAGCAGAGAGACAGCACTAGTGAAGGTAAGTAGATGTACATCCCCCCCACCTCTCCATAAAGAAAAGGATTTGGTCAGCAGGGTATGGTGACTCACACAACAGTCTAAAGGGCACTGATCCTCATGGGTTGGCCTCTTTTGTGCCCTTATGTTACTTAGAAATCTCACCAAGTTCTGCTTTAGAGCCAATGTACAATATTGACTCCAAAATGAAAGGTAAGGATTATTATAAAATTAAAAAAAAAAAAGAAATCTCATCAAGGAGAGAAGCTGGGTAACTCAGTGGATGGAGAGCCAGGCATAGATATGGGAGATCCTGGGTCGAATCTGGCCTCAGACACTTCCCAGCTGTGTGACCATAGGCAAGTCACTTTAACCCCCATTGTCTAACCCTTACCATTCTTCTGTCTTGGAACCAATATCCAGTATTGATTACAAGACAGAAGGTAAGGGTTTTACAACCCCTGGACAAACCAAGGACTGATTCTTTGTCTTTTATGGGGGGAAAATTCATCTAGTCTTCATGGTAGGGACCCTGGTAGTTATTTTGTATATCACAAGGTTAGTTCTCTGATGACTCATTAGCTTGTATTTTCCCTGGACCTCAGGATTTTGTAGCAAGACTTCATCCTTTGGCCAGAATTCCAGACAGGGAACTCACCCACTGTTTTTCTCTTAGTTCTTCTGATTTAAGACTATAGTTAGGCACTGGATCTCCTTAAACTGATCTTTCAGCTAAGGGGAAACTCTCAGTATTATAATGATCCCACTCATGTCTTCTCTCCTTCTAAGCACCAATTCTCTAATAACGGAATATCCATAGTGGCTTTTCATCACAGCACACCAGTATGCATTGTCCAATGACAGTTTCACCATGCCATCTCACCAGACATCACAAAGAGAATAGAGAGAGAGAAAATTTAAATCAGACTCAATTTCCCTTGGTGGCAATTATTTTAAAAGAGTATGCAATATCACTTCAGCAAGAAACAGCAAGAAGCAATCATTCTTTGACTCACAACAGTACAACAGTTACTGGAATCAACTTGCCTGGCCCGCTAATAGAATTTGCAATGGAAAAAAAAATATTGCCAAAGATTAGACTTAGAAGAAAAACAAAAAAGGCAGCAGTGAAGGAGAGAACGGAGAAATTCAGTCTAAATCACAAGAGGCAGTCACTACTACTACCACCACTGCCGCCACCACTGCCACTACTACTACTACTATTACTACTACTACTACTACTACTACTACTACTACTACTACTACTACTACTACTTGGCATGTATATAGTATTTTCAGGTTTGAAACATGTTTTATATATATATATATATATATATATATATATAATCTTATCAGATTGATTGGCATAATATGTGGAAACATCACCCACATAATGGTGGCAAGGCTACTGGCAGAAGAATTTTATGCTTTTAAATAGCTATATTTATAATATATTGGATAAACACATAATACACATATGTATACATATACATATAATATTAGAGATTGGATAGTATGGGGGAAAGATGAAATAAAACTGAAGAGGTAAGTTAGAATGAAGCTGTGGACAGCTTTAAATAAATGTCAGCCAGAGGAGGTTGCGTGTTGTCTTACAGGTAAAGAGAGCTCTTCTGCTTTCACCAAAAGAGTGCCGGTGAGAAGAGAAAGGTTGGGAGAGATAGGAGAAATTTCTAAAAGGAAAACTGCCAGATATGACACCTGATTTTCTGTGAAGAATGAAGGGAAAAGAAAAGCAGTGCCATTAATGTAAAAAAGAAAGTTAAGAGAAAACGATTGACCCATTGCCAATTTTCTTAATATCTAGGTCAGAAGATTCTTTCTTTGTCTTTATCTCTATCTCTCTGCCTCTCTGTTGGTCTCTGTCTCTGTGTGTCTGTTCCTATCTCTATGTCTCTGTCTGTCATTATCTGTGTCTATCTATGTCTCTCTGGCTCTTTCTAGCTCTCTGCCTCTGCCTCTGTCTCTCTCTTTCTCTCTCTCTCCCATTTATCTATCTGCCTTCCTATCTTATCCATCCACCATCTGTTGAACCCTGGAGTCAAAGTGGTGTGGGCAGAAACTGACCCACTGGAATCCATTCAGGCTAGAGACCTCTTCGTGCCTCCCTCCCCTTTCCTTCCCTGTCCAGAGAGAACTAATCTCCAAAACTGATATTTCCCTGTGGTAAAGGATGCTTTATCCTTGCTTCTTAAAAAGTATGTTTACCCTTTTGTATTTAAAAGTTTACTTTGTTCTCTTAAGCCAGCAAATGTGATAAAAACTACTGATCAGTGAACTGTTGCTCCAACAGCTGGGGGTAGGGAGGGGGATTGGGAAATATCTAGGGAGAGAAGATAGATTTAAAACAGCTATATTTGTTTGAAGGAGATTTCTGACTGGGGGCTTGGAGTTAAAAAGGAGAGCAATTGATTTATATTGACAAGTTCCCAGGACAAAGAGAATACATGTGCCAGATGTTGCTGGCAAATGAATCCACAACAGAGGTTGGAGTAAATTAATCATGCTGAGCATTAAGACAGACACAACGTTACCAGAGCTTAGTTTGCCAGCTCAAATGAATGCTTGGAGAGGGATAGGCTTGGGGTGGAGGAGAGAAGGGGAAGACTACTTCCTCACTGGCCATTTCCCTGTTCCAGTTATCTCTAGTTCTATTTATATCTATATCTGCATATATGTATATGAACATATACATGCATGTGCACATGTGCACATATACACACAATCACTCTGGGTTATCTCTCCTAACTTAGTACTTATTGGTTTGCAGGTTGGGTCCCCGGGAGGATTTCTACTATCTGCTCTGGCTCTACACTCCTAAAACTATAGCTTATCAGCCCCTATAGGTGAGTTGCCTTTTCATAGTCAGTCAATAGCTCAAAGGCAATCACTTAGTAGCTACAGAACATCCCCTCTAGTCAAACTGGGATGAGCTCTCCCACAAATACACACAACATCCATGGGAAGAGTAGGTGCACATTTAGAGTACACTGGAAGTGATGCGCCCATGTAGGAAATACATGTGGCCAAGGTAACCCACCTCCCTGGTAGTCCTTTCTGCTTCTGCTACTCCCTCCAGGTGTAGCATCTCTTATGAGTGGGGTTCCTCAGCTAGTGGTCCTTCTCTTCACTAGAGCTTGACTCTCAACTGCTCGGGTTAATTCTTCTTAGAACCTATAAATAAGTTTCTTCTCTGTTGCCAGATGTCCCATTCCTTGAAGATGCTTCCTGCCCCCAAACGTCTGTGTTTTTATGACTCTCTGCTCCCTGCTGGATTTTGGTATCTCTCCTATGAAATGGCTGCCAATGGAGTGAGGAAGAGGAAGAGAGAATCCCCTGCTCCTTTTCCTGCCCTTCAGTAGAAGGTTAGAGTACACAAACCCGTTCCATGTCTTAAATAGACCTCAATTTGAGACCATAGGACCTTGGATCATAGATTCAAAGAAAGGAAGTGTAGATACTCTTGAGTCCAACCTCATTTCTCAAATAAGAAAACCAAGATCCAGGTTTCTTCCAGAACTGGCAGACTTAGCTTTTAAAAACAACCAAGAACATGGCCAATCTTTTGACAGGTAATGGTCAACTGTGCTTCCAGTTGTATCAGGGAGAACTACTTTGTATTTCATTAAGGAATAGAGAGGTTTAGACATATCTTTGTACAGGTTTCCCTTCCACATTGCCAGAGCTAGAGGCACAGCACCCCTGTGATCCATATAAAATTTTTTGACTCTCCCTTTGTACCAAAGAAGTCTGAACTTTTTCTTTTTCTTTTATGAGGCATTTATAGTAACTTATTGTAAATTTGTGGTCAATTATCCATTTCTGAATTTCTAAACTTTTTCTGTGTCATCTGCTGGCCTTTTCGTAACATCTGTGGCTTCCACAAAACTCCCCCAAAATTCCCATTTAATTTCTTATGCTGGCCCATGATGTATCCAAACTGAGATGAGGAAAGAATAACTGTACTTTATTTTAACATATCAAGATCTCAGTGCTTCTGTTATCTGTTCTTTATTTTCTGTGCTCATATCAACTAGGTCAGAGAGGAGACCAACTTTCCCCTACTATGTATGTATAAACTTTACATAGTCATATTTCTATATTCTATGTGTATACATAAATAGATATGCATGTTGGTATACACATGCATGTACATGTATAATGCCCATGCACACATGCATATTTTTTTTAACCCTTACCTTCCATCTTGGAGTCAATACTGTGTATTGGCTCCAAGGCAGAAGAGTGGTAAGGGCTAGGCAATGAGGGTCAAGTGACTTGCCCAGGGTCACACAGCTGGGAAGTGTCTGAGGTCACATTTGAGCCTAGGACCTCCCACCTCTAGCCCTGGTTCTCAATCCACTGAGCTACCCAGCTGCCCCCTCACACATACATATCTGCATGTACAAGTCTGGAACTTCTTGAAGCTGATTTCCTTTCATCAAAATAAGACCATCAATACGTGGAAGAAAAATCAAATGATTTAGGTTCATGTTTAAACACAGTAAAATAAGAGGAAGGGGAACAGATGATACAAGTGATGGAACATTCTGGGTGTGCTGAATTCCAGGAAGAAACCTGATGTTGCTTTTCTATTCTTTAAAAGTCTCTTTAAACAATGATCCCCTACATGGAGCTGACAAAGGCTACTTTAAAAAGAAAACCAGAAGTTTAGGCATCCTTCCATTTCACTCACAAACTATACTAAAGTTAAACTTTTTAATTTTTTTAAAATTAATATTTCATTTTTCCATATTACATGTCAATGTAGTTTTTAATGTTTTCTGACATTTTTCAATTCATGTTCTCTTCCTCCCTCCCACTCCTCCCCAAAATGCAGGTAACACGATATCAAGCTGTATACATATTTCCGTACTTATCATGTTGTGAAAGGAGACACCTCTAATGCTAAAGAAAAAGTTATAGAGGAAACAAAGTAAAAAATGATATGCTTCAGTCTGCATTTGGACTCCATCAGTTCCTCCTAAGGCAGTTGTTATCTTTTTTCTTCATGAGTCCTTTGGAGATGTCCTGGATCCTTGCCTTGTTGATAATAGTTAAGTCATTCACAGCTGATCATCATATGCTATTTCCCCCCAATTATATGTAAAAACAAGTTTTACCATTTCTTTCTTTGTTAGTTTTTTTTTTATTTTAAGTTCCAAATTCTCTCTCTACTTCCCTCCCCCCTCACTGAGAGGGAAAGCAATTTGATATATGTTAAACATGTGCAGTCTCGCAAAACATATTTCCATATTAGTCATGTTGTGAAAGAAAACATAGACAAAAAAGCATTTAAAAAATAAAGAAAGTAAGATATCGGATGCTTTGATCTGCATTCAGACTCCACCAGTTCTTTCCCTGGAAGTTGACAGCATTTTTCATTGTAAGTCCTTCCAAATTGTCTTGAATCTTTGTACTAAGTAAAGTCTTCCAAGTTGTTTTTCTCCCCCGTCAATATTATTGTATAAGTCGTTCTTACTCATGCTCACTTTGCTCTGTTCAGAAAGATTTTTCGTTTTCTCTGAAATTGTTCATTTCATTATTTCTTATGGCACAACATTCCATTACATTCATATACCACAATTCATTTAGCCATTCTTATTAGGAAAACATCCCCTTGGTTTCCATGCTTTGGCTATCATGAAAAAAAAAGTGCTATAAATATCCTTGTACATATGGGTCCTTCTCCTCTTTCTTTGATCTCTTTAGGGTATTGGCTCAGCAAACGATCTAGCTGGGTCAAAGGGTATTCACAGCTTGGTAATTTTCTGGGCTCCATTCCAAATTGCTTTCCAGAATGGCTGAACCAATTCACAGCTTCCAACAGTGCCCTGGTGTGCCTATTTTCCCACAACCCCTCCAACAAATAAATGATTCTTCCTTCCTATCTTTCTCCTTTCCACTCTTCCTACTTTCTCTCCTTTCACAAAGGAGATAATTGAGAAGGGAAGAGATTTCCAGTATCATTCAGTTACCAAGAGGCAGAACCCAGATCTAACTCCCAAGCCAGTTTTCTTGTCTCTAGAATCATAGGCTTGAAGTTGGATGGGACCTTACAGACCTAGCTCTTCCATATCTAAAGACAACATTTTTTTCCCACTATACCAGTAGGATTAGGCTTTCTAAATAAACCTGCCCATTTCAAAAGCCAAAAACAAAGCCCCAAACCTCAGATGTTTGCCATTGTGTTCCCTTCTGTTACTATATCTTCATGCATTCATAAAGAGAAGGAACACATGAGGAGGTGATGGAATACAGTGGAACAACCACTGAATTTGAAGTCAGACCCACTTCCTAGGTTTGAATCCCAGCTTTGCTCTTGCTACCTATGTGATCTTGGATAAGCCATTTAACTTTCATAGCCTTCAATTTCCTTATCTATAAAATGAAGGGATTGGACTTGACAGCTTCCCAGCACCCTTCCAGCTCTAAAGCTCTGATCCCTTCTTTAACACTCACATTTTGTAGAATGGACATAAAGGGGGGAAATTTTTATATGTTCCTCAATGAGGATCAAAGGTCTAAATTCTCGATAACTCCTACCCTGATTTGTCTCCCATTGACCACCCTACACTCCTAGGAAGCAAGTTTGTCTCTAGGGCAGAGCAGTGACCCAGGGCCCCTATACACCCACCAGCAGCAGAGCTAGAATGATTCTCCCATCTGACGACTGAGCTGGAAATTTAAATGGAGTACTAAGCAGACTGCTAAACTGAGGACTCAGATTAATCTGTGGATTCCCCATCTTGGGGGCTTTTTCCCCCAGATTTTTGTTTTCTGGGGTCTGTGAAAAGTGGGGGAAGTTGCAAGTCAATATTTTATAATTTGCACCACCTAGTGGTTAAATCAATTCAGAAGAAAAACAAAAACTCATTCCAAAAATGTAAATGATGTAATCACATAAAAAGGGTGATAGTCACTCATAAACTATCATTACTCACATAAATACTGTATGTACATGTATAACCCAGATTGAGTTGCTTGTCAGCTCCGGGGGGGGGGGGGATGCAGAAAAGAAGGGAGGGGAGACAGTATGGATCATATGACTGAAAAACATATATGGAAATTTGTTATGAAAATAAAAATAAATAAATCTTGTCTGTATTGGCTTCTCTCAATAGAATGTTAACTTCTTCAGGGCAGGGATGGTCTTGTTCCTTGTATTTATATCCCCACTTAGCACAGTGCCTGGCATATCATGAATACTTAATGTGTTTTTTCTTTTATTTTCACTCATCATTGATGATTGGGTAGCATTTAAGAATTGCAACACATTTATGGCCTCCATGAAATAAGTGCTCTTTTTTAATATAACAAACCTTCCTATCAATTTATACACAACTATTCTCTAATAGTCTTAGAAAGTTTCTAGGGACACTGAGTGGTTAATGATCTTTCCCAAATCACACAACCAGGATATCTGAAAGGTAGGACTTGAATACAGGTCTTCCTATTCGTTATCCATGCCTCCATTTCACAAAAGCCTTATGATTGAAACTACTCCGATTTTATAGATGAAGAAAAAGAAACATAGTGACTTGCTCCTGATGATATAACTACTAAATATCAGAGAAAGTTTTGAACCCAGGTCTTTCCCAACTCCAAGTCCAATGCCTATTCTACTAGATCACACAGTTTATGAATATAGAAATAGAATGAATAAATGATAAATGAAAAAACACTTATTTATTTTTAAACTATTACCTACAATCTTGGAATCAATACTGTGTATTGGTTCTAAGGCAGAAGAACAGTGAGGACTAAGCAATGGGGATTAAGTGATTTGCTGAGGGTCACACAGTCAAGAAATATCTGAGGTCAGATTTGAACCCAGGACCTCCCATCCCCAGGCTTGGCTCTCTCTCCACTGAGGCATCTAGCTGCTCCAAGAAAAAAAAATTATAAAACTTTT
The DNA here is from genome assembly GCF_027887165.1 of Monodelphis domestica. Classification (NCBI taxonomy): domain Eukaryota; kingdom Metazoa; phylum Chordata; class Mammalia; order Didelphimorphia; family Didelphidae; genus Monodelphis; species Monodelphis domestica. The sequence goes on from NC_077228.1 coordinate 499,161,912, forward strand.
ACTATATATGTGCAAAGAATTGTGCTAACTCCTGAGATGCAACTGAAAAAGAAAAGCTCTCAAGGAGCTCATATTCTAAGGAAGAGATAAAACATATTGGAGGTCTCAGCTACAGATCAGATGGAAAGACTCCATGGTTCCCAATGGCCTTTGGCAAAGCAGGTGGGGATATAATAAAGCCATATTCGTTTCTGATGTTGACAGTGCCAGAGACTTGGGAAGCAAGAACTTTCTTTTCCAGATATTCATTACTTGAGGCATCTTCTCAACAAGGTCTCATCTCTCAGAGGGTGCTTCTGTTTGTGATGCCTAAAGGGCCCAGTCTGAAAGCAGAGCCAGTGGTCTAAGGGGAGCCACTGTTCCCAAGGCTCTTGGGACAAGACCTACTTCCAATGGGATCCAAAAAGAGGTAGTTTGACTCAGCCAGCACAAGCTGCCTCCTGTCTCTCCCTCAGGGTACCTTGCTGATTCAGATAGCCTGACTTGCCCACCCTGTGGATAGCAGCTGATTGACAGTTAATGAGGTTGGTAGGACTTTTCTCCTCAAGGAATGCTCCTCTGGATGATGGCAGCAGGGGCTGGGCTGCAAGCAAGATGAATGATCTTGGGGAGGGAAAGAAAGAGCACTGCCATTCTCAGGGCTCCTGAGATAGTTTGACCATCCATGGCCATTGATCAGTAGTTGGCATTGGTGGTGTTGGTTCTCCATAGTCCTCCACCATTTTGATGTTGGTCATCAAAGGCCTCAGGTTCAGGGAGGTAATAAGAAGTGAGAACTCTCCAGTGTCATACAACATACAACTTGTCATAAAAGAAGTTATGTTTCTATAGTGGACTTATGACCAAAAATTCAAATTCATCTGCAATGTCATTAAGAAAGTATAACTTAGGGGCAACTAGGTAGCTCAGTGGATAGAAAGCCAAGCCTGGAGACAGGAGGATGGGGATTGAAATCTGGCCTCAGATACTTTCTAACTGGGTGACCCTGGACAAGTCACTTAACCATGATTGCCTAGCCCTTGTTGTTCATCTGTCTTGGAACTGATATTAAGATAAGGTAAGAGTTTTAAAAAAGAAGAGAAAAGAAAGTATGCCTTCTTAAATTTCTCCCAATATTATAAGAATATTATTCCCTAGGCACCTGTCAAATTTTGCTCTTGCCACTTAACCTCTAGGCATTTTTTCTGGCTGTCCTTCATACCTAGAGTGCTCTCCTTTCTCCATTCTTCCTGCTCATCTATTTAACTTCCTTTAAGTACCAAATTAAGATCCCACCTTTTACCGGGAGCCTTCCCTAAACCCTCTTAATTCTAATGCCTTCAGTCTGTTATTTTCTGGTTCTCTTATATGTAGCTTGCTTTGTATATATTTGTTTGCAAACTATCTCCCCCATTAGATTGTAAGCTCCTTGAAGGCCGGAATTGGTTTTTGTCTTTTTTTGTATACCCAACACTTAGCAACATGCTTGATACATAGTGGGTAATTAATAAACATTGATTGGTTGATTGATTATTGACTGATCAAAGAGTCCTCGTCTTCCTAGTTCTTGATTACCTCTTTAACTCCTGTTTTTCTTTGGAATTCTTCTTCACTGGAGTTATGCTGTGGCCTGCATGCCATCACCACATATCTTGCCATTGCACTCTTGGCGATATTCATGTTTAGTTCTTCAGAGGAAGCAGTTGTATGACCCATGGGCCACCATCATGCAACTGCCCCCTATAGACCTGGAGGATTGAAAAGATGGGCCATTGCTTTCATGTATGCCTTTGTTAAGAAAATTCTTTCAGCATGGTATAACAGAAAGAATATTAGTTCTAGATTCAGAATACCTGTATTCAAATCCTGCCTGTGATGTTTATAGATGTTTTGAGGCAACTCATTGGGTGGTAGAACAGGGGGATAGAGTACTGGTCTTAGAGTCAGGAAGACCCAAGTTCAAAACCAGCCTCAGATATTTCTTAGCTGGGTGGCCCTTAAGTCACTTAAACTCTCTCAACTTCAATTTCCTCATCTGTAAAGTGGGAGCAAGACTGTAAAGCATTCGATAAATATTTATTATTGTTGTATTGTTATTTGTGTCAGAATCTCTTTCCACTAAGGCAATAAGAGATAATGGTGGGATGCAAGTCCAAGTCCCATTGTTCTAGATCCAGGGCCAGCTCCAGACATGTCTCATCTCTCCAGAATTCCCATCCTCTATCCAGTTACCTCTAAAATCAAACTTCAGCTCCTATGTTTGGTGTTCAAAGTCCAGGTCCAACTGACCTTTCCAGGGTTACTTCCATTTGGTTCCATTGCACTACTTCTGCAACCCTGACAAATTGGGGGCGTTATTTTTCTTTGCCTCCAACATTTCATCTCCTATCTCTGTGCCTTTTTAGAAATTCTCTCCCATGCCTGGAATGTTCTCTCTTCTCTTCTACCTCTCTTGTAGTTCCCAGTTCTCTTCAAAGCTCAGATCAAGGGTTGCCTCCTACACAAAGTCTCTTCTGACCACCCTATTCTCTCCCCTCCTGGTCCCTCATCCCACTGAAAGCTACTTTATATTTACTAAATGTATAATATATTAGGCATATATTATATATAAGCATATTTTATAAATATTAGAATACATTTTATATGTATAGATGTTTCCTGGAACAAATTATAAACTTCTTGAGGTCAGAGACTATTTCATCTTTGTCTTTGCATTACCAACACCTAGCCCAAAGCTTTGGCACATAGTAGGTGCTTCACAGATGCCCTATGATTCATCGATTTCAGGCCATAGCACTAGACATGTCTACAATCATAAGAGCTTGAGCATAGCCAGAAGGGCAGCTCGATAACCCAATGGATAGAGCAGAAGGCCTGGAGATGGGAGGACGTGGGTTCAAATCTGTCCTCAGATACTTCCTAGCTGTGTGGATCCGAGGCAAGTCACTTAACCCTATTTGCCTAGCCCTTGCTCTTCTGTCTTAGAGTTGCTACTAGGACAGAAAGTAGGGGTTAAAAAAATAAAAACAGTCAGGACTTATCTTAGGAAGGGCCAAAGTCCTTTGCAACCATAAGTTCTTTCCCAGTCATCCCCCCAACTGGCTCTATGGGGTCCTCATTGATAATTTCGTGCACACAAACTAATATAGAGCTAGGCATGATTTCTTCCAAACTGCTGTGCTCCTTGGACTCTTTTGAGTGCTTTTGATAAGCACTTAGGCATCAGGACATTGACCATTTGGTTCAACATAACCTAATTTTCATTCATGGAAGAGGCAATAATGGAATAGTAGAGAACTGGCCTTAAAGACATGAAGACCTAGATTCAAGTCCTGTCTCTGATTCATACTGCTTGGGTTACCCTGGGCAAGTCACTCAACTTCTGAGCGCTCTAGGCAACTCCCAAGAACTAAGAAAGGTGTCTGAATACTTTTGTTTTTGTGTTTCTATTCCCAGAATCTAGCACAGTACCTGGCATATAGCAGGCGCACAAAAAAGGTAATTGAATTGAATCGACTCCATTTGGCAGACTCCAAAACTGAGATCAGAGAGATTTAGTGATTCTCAGACTCGCAGATAAGATCCCAGCCTAGGTTTTCTGAATTTAAAGTCTTCTTGTAAAGATTCCTTTAAAAAAATCTCAGTTTTTGAAACAGCCTTAAGAATCATCTACAAACCCATGTGTCTACACTTGAATACCTCCAGTGACGGAGAACTTACTGCTTCATTCCTTAGCCATTGTCAGTCAGTTATAGACCTTAGGAAATTTTTCCTTCTGTCAAGCACTTCTTGGCCTCAAACCTGAAACAAGCTAGCTGCAATATTCCACTTGCTCCAGTGACTCATAATGTGATTTTTTTTTTTTACTCCGTGTGCTAAGTAACTAAATGACCTTGGAGTCTGCATTGACCTCTTCTTCAATGATGGTATTAAAGAGTGAGCCTCAGGATCTTGTGCAGAAATACAACTAGATGGAACCATTCCAGGGGTCCCCCCCCCCTTTTTAAGAGGCAATGGATTAATAGCTGGTTTCTGTAAAGACAGGGAGAATTGTTCTGGGGGAGGGGGGGAGTGGTTGTAGGCTTGGCAGCCTACACACACTGAATAAAGTAAATACAAATCAGGGAAGTAGCTATACTGTACTGCTACCGTAAGACAGAAGATCTCCACCCTGAGGTTGATACAGAAATAGCAAATGAAACTGCTGTGCAGGTGTTGATTTTTCTTCTTATGGAGGATGCAGTAGAAACCGAACTTAGAAGCAAGAGAACCTGGGTTTGACTTCTGGCTCTGCCTCTAACAAACCTGTGTGATCTTGAGTAAATTCCTCCATCTCTCTGTTCTCAATTTCCTTACCTATAAAATAAGGGCCTCAATCTAGATGGCTTCCAGGGTCCCTTCCAGCCCTAAATTTACAGTTCTATAATACTTGGACAGAGCATCAGAAGTCATAATCACATGGGGAGGAGTTCAGGACAATATATTGTTAGATTTGGGGCTGCTGAAACCTCAACTAGAATTTCCCATTGATTTTGTTTTTGTTTTTAAATATTCCATTTCTATTTCTGGATCTCCTGAAAACTAAATTCCTGCACAGGAATTTTCCAAGTACAGAAAGGAAAACAGCCAGGGTATAGGTATTTGGGAAGCAAAAGTCTTGTAGAACCCTATTTTGATGAGAAGTGTTGTCTCTAGAAGAATAGCATAGACAGGAAGTGAGTGATATTAGTAAGTATTCCCCATCCTACCACCTCCCAGTGCTCCTTAAGTAGGTCTAGCAGGCTGGCCAATGGGGAATCAATTCCCTTTATGATTCTGCACTTGCTTTTTGTTCCTTTTTCATAGATATCATTGGAGGGAAAGATTTTCAAGTCAGAATATAAGATCTCATCTATTCCAACCTTCTCATTTTAAAGAGGAAGAAACTAAAAGCTGGAGATGTGAATGGACTTTCCCAAGGTTACAAGGAGGAAATGGGACAGGATTTATTCAAATTCAGGTCCTCTGACTCCAGACTAGTGTTTTTTCTTACCTCACCATAGTTGCATGTGGGTGGATAGGTCTACTTTGTATCTTACTCAGATAAGAGATCCATAACTAACTATGGGTATAAGTAACCTCAAAGAAATTACTTTCCCTAGCTGGGTTTTAGTTTCCTTCTCTCTAAAATGAAGGGGATTAGATCCCTGAGCTCTCTTCTTGCTTTGAAATGCTTTTTTTTTTTAACCCTTACCTTCTGTCTTGGAATCAAAACTGTGCATTAGTTCCAAGGCAGAAGAGTGGTAAGGTCTATGGGGGTTAAGTGACTTGTCCAGGGTCACACAGCTGGGAAGTATCTGAGGCCAAATTTGAACCCAGGACCTCCCATCTCTAGGTCTGGCTCTCAATCCACTGAGCTATCTGACCCCCTTGCTTTGAAATTCTAATGCCTGTGTTATTTTGTACCTGTATAGAAATTCCTTTGAACTGTCAACTTCTCTGTTATATATATTATATATGTCTGTGCACTACATATGGATATAATATGTATATTATAATGCATATATAATATGTGCAAATATTATACACATGCATATTTGTGTATTCATATGCTGGCTATTAGACTTTTTTATATAGTTCGGGATTTACAGGGGCTCTTAACATGAAGTCTGTGAACTTGTTTTTGCAACTATTTTGAGAACCAAATTTCAATACAAATTGTTTCCTTTGTAATTCCATGCATTTTATATTATATATTTAGAAGCACTATTCTGAGAATGAGTCCACAGGCTTTGCTAGATTTCTGCCAAAGGGGACCCAGAAAAAAAAATGTTAACAACTCTTGTCTTAGAGAATTACCTAGGACTCTGAGAAACCTTTTGGTTGATATGTTCATGATCAAAGACAGAACTTGAACTCTGGTCTTCCTGACTCCCAGGCTTTTAATTACTTTGTATATATTTGCTATTTTATTTGTGTGTGTGCTTTTATCCACCACCCCCCCCAATAGAACATAAGTTCCTTGGAGGAAAGTTCTATTTTACTTTTGCCTTTGTATTTCTCACACCTCATATGGTGCTTTGAACATAGTATGCATAGAGTAGGTACACATAGCATTTGTTTAATGAAATTGCTAAGCTCTAGGTACCATTTCTTCCAAAGACAGGGCAGTGTCTATTTTTAAGGTTTCTCTTATAGGGAAATGCACCAAAGCAGCCTAATTTTAAAAGCTGCCAGGCCTTTGCCATCTTGAGTGTCCCCATCACCAGTGACCTAGAGCACATACCTGAGCAGCAGTGCACAGAGAAAAAGGACCGATTATCCTGGCTGCAACTGCATCTAAGCTGACACAGCACCCAGCCCCATGAGTGGAGAGGGTCATGAGCAAGACACCCATGGGACTGGAAAGGCTTTTTGTCCCAAAGGGCTGCTTTGGTTCAGCAGCTTGTGGATCATGAATAAGTTAATCAGTGATCACCGAGGGATTAATTTCTAACTGGCCACCAGACAAGATAATTCAGACTAGTGAAGGATGGAGATGAACTATGGAGTGGTGTGACCATGGAAGGACTGGGCTCTTCTTCTGATTGGGAATTCCAGTCCGTTCAGTTCAGTTCAGTTCAACTCAATTCAATTCAATTCAATTCAACAAGCACATGGATAGTGCTGAGGACACAAACACAAAAATGAAATAGTCCCTGCCCTCAAGGGCATGTGCCAATAGAAGAACAAATAAAATATAAAAGAAAGAAATACCAGATAATTTGGGCATTAGCATTGGGAAGTCAGGAAAGGTTTCAGGCAGAAGATACCTTGATCTGAGTATTGAAAGGCTTCTAAGAACCAGAGAGGAAGAACATGGAGTAGATCCTTCTCAGAGAAACATAGAAATGCAGTGTCCAAGCTCTAAGGGGCTTTCCAAAGGGTCTAGTCCAGACAGTCTCTCCAAACAGTGAGAAGTAGGCACAAACCTCAGTCAATTCTAATCCCAAATGGCAACTGTATTCCATCATCTTAGGCATCCTTTTGCACAGGCATCTAAAGAGTTTCAGTAAAGGTAGGTGATAATAACAGTGACAGACATTTTTATAGAGTTTTGATTTGGGACTGGGATTGAATTCTAGTTCTGCCACAGACTCTCTTTATTATCCTGGATAATCTAATTTCTTCTCTGGGTCTCATTTTCCTCTCTCATAAAAGGTGGGATTCAACTAGATGATTCCCAAGGTCCTATCTGTCTCTAATATTCCAATGATCTATTATCCTATTTCCATTTAATTTAATATGACAAGCAGATAGATAGTACCAATAGTGGGCTGTCAAATACTATACTGTGGGCTAAACATTCAAATAAAAAATAAAGCAGTCTTTGCCCTTGAAGGACTTGTAGTCTGGAGGGAAGTGGGACAGAGAACCGCATCTACACTGATAAGTGAATCAAATATATATATAAAGTAATTATGAGATAATTTCACATGGGAGGTGAGTCCCCAAAACCAGGTGGTGAATGGGATTCAAGAAAAGGAAGTGGCCTTGACCTGTATTTTGCAGAAAGTTAGCGAGGCTACATGGTGGAGGTGAAGAGGGAGAGCATCACAAGACCTGGGAATGTGTATAAAAGCAAAGAGATGTGAAATGGTTGTCATCCAGGACCAATAGCCAGTAGGTCAGTTTAAGTGAAACACAAAAGTACATGAGCATCTTAAGAAAGTGGTATTTGTTGTCCTGTCTTCCTGACCCCATTTCGGGTTTTCTTGGAGAAGATACTGTGGTGGTTTGCCATTTCCTTCTCCAGCTCATTTTACAACTAAGGAAACTGAGGGAAATAGGGTAAAGTGACTTGTCCAGGGTCACACAGGCCAGATTTGACCTCAAGAAGAGGAATCTTCCTGATTCAAAGCCCACTGCTCAATCCACTATACCGTCTAGTTGGGATTTGGTGGAGAGGAGATACATGAATGGAAATACGAGAAGGGTAAAAAAGAGGCAGAGTAATAACTTATATTTTCTAGAGCACTTTATGGTTTACAAAGCACTTTAAATACATGACCTCAGTTAAGACTCCCAATGACCCTGAGAAGCAGGTGCTATTTATTATTAAACATAAGAAAATGTGCATGAATGAAGGACAAAGCATTTAATACTATGTGCAATACACTGAGTTAAGAACTGAGAATACAAACAGAAAATCAGAAATAGTCCCTGCTCCAAAGGCTCACATTCTTCTTTTTTAAAAACCTTTACCTTCTGTCTTAGAATCAATAGTGTGTATTGGTTCTAAGGCAGAAGAGTAGGAAGGGCTAGGCAATGGGGGTTAAGTGACTTGCCCAGGGTCACACAGCTGGGTAGTGTCTGAGGCCAGATTCAAACCTAGGACTTCCCATCTCTAGACTTGGCTCTCAATCTCCTGAGTAATCCAACTGCCCTAAGAGCTCACATTCAAATAGAGGGAAAGTACATGGATAGGAGATTTCAGCTATCAGTCAAATTAGCCAAGGCATCTGTTCCTGAGGTGATTCTCTGAGGAGGAAAGAAATCCACCCAACATCCTTTCACAGAAGAAGGAATCTGAATTAGTGGGAGCAAGAGAATCTCCTCGTTTTCCTTTGGATACAGAGAGTCACCCTATATGGGAAGTATAAACTCTAAATGGCACATATTAACTGAAAACCACAAAACATTACTTATGTTGCAAAGCATTTTTATTTCTTTGGTTAGACATTTCCCAACTACATTTTAATCTGGTTCCTCACTGACGAGTTTTGTGCTATTTGAGACCAGTTGACTTCGAGTTTGACACCATCAGGAGAGTGCTAGATTTAGAAAAAGGAAGATCAGAATTCAAATTCTCCCTCTGACATCTATTGGCTATGAGATCCTGGGCAACTCTGGGCTTTAGTTTCTTCCTCTATAAAATGGGGGTGCAGAATTGATTTGATGGCACCCTCAGTTCCCTTGTAACTCTTAAGCAATGATGCTATGAGCATGTATTCTATCTTTGACTTCAGTTTTACTTCCAGCCAGGAACCCATCCAATCCCTGAAACATTGACTCCTCCAAGCCTAGAAGAATCATCTCAAATGCAGGTTGCTGTAGGGGAAATCACAAACCTTCAAGCATAATGTTTATGTAAGCTATAATTATTATTACTATTATCTACTGTTTCAAGTGGAGTTTCATTAAATATACCCAATTATAGGACCATTTGGAAGGATTTAAAAAGGCAAAAGTGTGGACTCCTCCAGTCATTCTCTGCTATCTGTGAACTCATCTTACTCAGTTGTTGCTCAGGCATTTTTCAGGCATGTCTGACTCTTTTTGACGTCACTTGAGGTTTTCTTGGCAAAAATACTGGAGGAGGTTGCCATTTCCTTCTCCAGCTCATTTCAAAGATAAGAAAACTGTGGCAAACCGGGTTAAGTGACTTGACCAGGGTCATGCAACTGCTATGTGTTTATGACCAAATTTGAACCCAAGAAGACAAGACTTCCTAACTCCAGGCTTCACATTCTATCCACCTTCTCATTCAGAGAGCTATTAAATGAAAAGGATAAATCTAGGCAAAGGCAATTCCAAGTGTTTCTTCTTCCAACTCACTATATCAGGTTTTAACCTTCCCTCAAAGGTTTTGACTTTAATTTCTCTAGTTTCTGTCTTTTTAAAAAAATTATTCTTTTCAACTAAGAAAAATTTCTTTTCTTTCCTTCCTATCTTCTTTTCCCATTAGAAAAAAAAAAGAAAAACAAAACCCTTTATAAATATTCAGTTAGGCAAAACAAATTTTCACATTGGCCACATCCACACCTTAATTTATACCCAGCCAGGTAACTGCCTTTGAGTGGACATACTTATAGAGAGAAGAAAACCAGTTTCTGCCATGGACCAACCTTCTTTGAAAACCCCTGTTTGCCTTCTCTAATCTCAGGGCACTTAGTCTCCATCTTCCCAGAAAAAGTGAAAGAGGCAGTTGGAAGGAGGCAGTTATACCACTCCTACGGCCCAATTCCCATTGTACCTTTTGCATGAAATGTGTATGCTTTCTGAGGGATAAGGTGGGGGGTTTTGTTGTTGTTATTTAATTTAATTTTTTTAATCTTGGTGGAAAAGAAGATTCTTTTAAGTCAGATCTAAAAAAGGTCTTTCAAACAGTAAATCAGACAGAGTCTAGCCAGGATATTGTTACCTGCTTGATACACCCTGGACTTGGCACCATTTTCAAAGCAGGCACTGTACCCAACTGTCTCAATGGGATCCTTTTTGATCTAGTTACTTGGGGAGAATTTGGTCAACTGGAGTGCTTGTAACTTTTGTGGTCATGGGAACATAGTTTTTTAACTTGGTACAGAACCCAGCATAGAGTAGGGGTTTAAGAAATACAATTGACTAAGAGCAGCTGGGTGGCTCAGTGGATAGAGTCAGGCCTGGAACTGGGAAGATCTGGGTCCAAATTCTGCCTAAGAAACTTCCTAGCTGGGTCACCCTAGGAAATACACTTAGCCTCAATTGTCTACCAGCACTGGTGAACCTTTTAGAGATTGTGTGTCCAAACTGCACCTTCAAGCTGCCTATGAGCGCCCACCCCTCCATTAACTCCAGAGAAAGGAGGGGGGAAAGTGCTCACATTGGTCTGCTGGATAGAGGGGTGGAGTATGCAAAAAAAATGTCCTCAGGAGAACTGGAAAGGGGGAACGTTACAGCCCCCTCTGGCAAGCTGGGACACACATGCCTTGTCTTTGCCAACACAGTTAGCCCTTAATAGTAATTCTTCTGCCTTGGAAATCAATAGTATCAATTCTAAGACAGAAGGTAAGGGCTTTTTTCATTTTAAAAATAAATTTGAAAATAAATAAATGCAACTATCTAATTAACCTGGAAGGGACTCTTAGAAGTAGCTTTGTCAACTGACCCATTCCTGTTCTCTCTAGACCACTACTGGACCTCCCGAGACCATGCTCTGGGAAGATTAATCCATTCATCTATAGAATACCCAACCTAGGGCCAAGCTGTTCTGATTGATGAGAGAGAGCCCATCATCTGCCACTACCACTGATGAGGCAGAGCCCCAGATCCCAGACCATGCTTCTTCCTGGCTATCTTTATCAGGCCACTTCTGGTTCTCCCACCCCACTTTCTACCCAAAGAGCAGTTTTTGGATCTATACTATCATTGATTCTAGAAAGGGAATGCCAATGGATTGACCCCAAGGCTCCACTCACCATCGCTATGACTTCTCACATCAAAATACCTTTTTCCAGCAACCCTTAGCCTATGTGTAGTCTCTATTCGAATGCAAACACCTTGATATAAATATTCTCAGTATTGAGCACAGGCTCTTGCAAATAGTGAGCACATTTGTTGTTGTTCAGGTGTGTGCAACTCTTTGTGACCCCATTTGGGGTTTCTTTGGCAAAAAAAACTAGACTGAAACGACTGAACAACAACAATAATAACTGTAACTTAATTAGCATGCTGCCCAGTTCTCTGTGACCTAGCACAGAGAGGCATCTGGGCTCTCCTGGCGGACAGAACAGGGAGATGCCAAGAGCTGCTGTGGGCACTTATTAAGGAAGGTTATGCTGGGGTCATTGTGGGACAGGAAGTGAGGAAGATGGGAAGCTAGAGGAGCCTAGGAGGCCCTTGTCTGGCAACAGACAACAGAGAACCTGCTTACTCCACATTCTGGCTCCTCATGAGACTTTATACTCTAATCCTTAATTCCCCAAATTTTGCAGCAACTTTTCTTTATGCCTTTTTCACCTTTGCCTCTTGGAATCCCTGATTTCCATAAACATAAAAGAAGTTTATATATATATATATATATATATATATCTCCTTTGTGACCCTGGGCAAGTCACACTTAACCCCAATTGCCTAGCTCTTACCAGTAGTTCTTCTGCCTTGGAAATAATAGTATTGATTATAAGACAGAAAAGATTTTTTTAACAAATTTTAAAATAAATAAATGCAACTGTCTGATTATAGACATGTGTGTATTTATATATGCGCATATGCACATTATACATTATATGCGTGTGCATTGGTTTACATGTGTGCATATAAATATATGTGTAGTGGTAGTCTCTCGGTGACCAAGAATGACAAAAATATATGTGTAAATATAATATATGTGCATGTGTGTGTACATATCCACACATATTCCTTTTCCAGCTCATGTAGCAGATGAGAAAATTGAGGCAAACTGGATAAAATTACTTGTCTATGGTCACACAGCTACTAAGTGTCCAAGGCTAGATTTGAACTCAGGAAGATGAGCCTTTTTGACTCCAAGCCCTATACTCTATCCACTGTACTACCTAGCTGTCTCTCTCTCTCTCTCTCTCTCTCTCTCTCTCTCTCTCTCTCTCTCTCTCTCTCTCTCTCTCTCTCTCTCTCTCTCTCTCTCTCTCTCTCTCTCTTTCTCTCTCTCTCTCTCCCCCTCTCTCCATCCATCCATCCAACTATCTATCTATCTATCTACCTGTCAGTCTGTCTATCCATCCATTCATCCCTCCCTCCATCCCTCCCTCCCTCCATCCATCTATCTATCTATCTATCTATCTATCTATCTATCTAGCCATTCATCCATCCATCCATCCATCCACCTATCTATCTATCTATCTATCTATCTATCTATCTATCTATCTATCTATCTATCTGTCAGTCTGTCTGTCTGTCTGTCTATGTGTGTCTCTATATTGCCCTGATGCAAGCATCATGTCTTTCTCTGGCTGAAATCTGAGCAAACCACCTCAAGCTTGAGTGGGAAGGAACAAGCCAGGTCTCAGTGGATGCCCTGATGCTCCTTTTTCCCTCCAAGAACCTTTTCTAAGTGATTTCTGGGCAGACAGGGCTTCCACTTCTTTCGGCTCTGATTTCCTCTTCATTCCTCACTTCCTGCCCCCAGAACATTTCATGGACAAAACACCTTCTCTTGGTAAGGTGGGAAGACATTTAAGTCTGTATAAACTTTAGGACAATGTATTTAGAATTGGAAGCACCTTTTGTTCCTGTTTAATTGTTTCAGTTGTGTTCAACAATTTGAGATCCCATTTGGGGTTTTCTTGCCAAAGATACTAGAGTGGTTTGCCATTCCATTCTCTAGTTCATTTGACAAATGAGGAAACTGAGGAAAGCAGGTTTGATGGCTTGCCCAGAGTTAAATGAACCTCAAAGGCTATCTAATCTGACTCCTCAATTTTTCAGAAGAGGAACCAAGGCATGGAGATGTGCTGTGACTTGCCCAACCACAAAGATAGTTGGCATCAGAGGCAAGATTTAAAGCCAGGTTCTTAGATTCCAAAAGCTATGGTCTTTCTGCTGGGCCATCAACCTGCATAACATGATCCTGTGAGGAGGGGGATAGTCATTCAAACTTACCTCCCTGGGCCTCAGTCTCCTCATCTGTAAAATGAGGAGGTAGGATTTGATGACCTCGAAGGTCCCTTACAGGTCTAAATCTATGCTCCTAACTTCCTGTTTCCTAGTAAGTGCTTAATAAATAATTGTGGGATGAATAAATGAATGACTTAGTAGTACAGGCTTTTTAAGTTAGGAGAATGGAAGTCCTGAGTGGCTGTATAGTAGTGAGAAAAGAAGCTTACTTTGGAATTAGAGACTATGGGTTCAGAATTTCAGAGCTGCCTTTTAATACCCGAGTGACCATCTACAAGTCATTTCCTCTCTGTGCCTCAGTTTCCTTTTATTTAGAATGGGCTGGATGATCTGAAACCTCTGTTCTAAATCCATACTGGTTGCCTTCTCCAGGAAACTGCCCAGTTTTTCAATGCCCTTCCTAAAAAGTGATTCATCATTGAAGAAAATGACAATGGTGAGACATCCTTTCAAAATCTATGGGATGCAGCCAAAGCAGTATTCAGGGGGGAATTTATATCCTTGAGTTCATATTTTAACAAATTAGAGAGGGCAGAGGGCAGTGAATTGGGCATGCAAATTAAAAAACTAAAAAGTGAACAAATTAAAAAGTGATTCACAGAACAACATGCCCCAGATGTGACGTGAATAGGGCAGAGGACAGCAAAGTAATCAGCTCCTCAATCCTGGACATGATGCCTTCTCTTCATTACCTAACTTACAGAATAGTCCTCCAAAAGGACTCATCCACTCTCCCTGCATCACAGAAAGCATTGTCTGGGAGACTGGCATGTTCGTACAAATTAATCTTCCTTGTTTTCATCTTTCAGTTCACTCTAGGGTCCTTTCTGACTCATATCTATGGCCCTATAAAAAACTTTGTGAAATCATGACCCTGGGTGTGGAATTAAAGATCTCCATTTTAATCCTCCCTCTGCCACTTACAAGCTTTGTGACCTTTTAGCTTTGGAACACACATATTGTATTGTATTTGTAACCTAGATTTGCATCATTGAACATTCTCTGGGCCTCAGTTTCTCCATCTCCAAGGTCTCTTCCAGTCCTAAATCGATGACCTTTATGATCTTGTTGCTTGGTGTTTTCTGCTATGGAAAATTGTTTCCCAGCCACCTAAAATAAAACTGAAAGGTGAACCGTGATTCTAAAGCATGTGAGAAGTATAGCTAACAGCAGATGTGGAGGGGAAAGTATTTTCTTTTTCAGTTTTCCATTATTACCCCAGTTGCACATAAAAAGAATTTTCAGCATTCAAGGGCTGAGTATCAAGAAGAAGACTATGTAAGCTGGATAAAAGAGAAGTCATGTAACTGTTTTATAAGTTAAGAGGCTTGGGGGCAGCTAGGTGGCTCAGTGGATTGAGAGCCAGGCCTCGAGATGGGAGGTCCTGGATTCAAATCTGGTTTCAGACACTTCCCAGCTATGTGACCCTGGGCAAGTAACTTAACCCCATTGCCTAGCCCTTACTGCTCCTCTGCCATAGAACCAATACACAGTACTGATTCTAAGATGGAAGTTGAGGGTTATAAAGAAATAAAATAAATCAAGAGGCTTAAGTCTTGGGCATGTGAAGAAACCCCAGTTCAAATCCCAGCTGCATGACCATGGTCAAATCACTTTCCCTTGGGCTTCTGTACTCTCATCTGTAAAATGGCCATCCTAGAAGCAAAGATCTTGGGTTTAGAGCTGGTAGGGACCTCATAAGTCATCTTCTCCAACACCCTCATGTTACAGATGAGGAAATAGAGGCCCCTCAGGGTGAATCAACTTGCTCAAGGTCCCACAGTGAAAAATAATTAGAACTGGATTGGTAGATCTTGAAACTGGAACTTGCATCCTGTGGTTCCAAATCCAGGTTTGAAAAAAAAGATAATATATTCCTCAACTTCATCAATGGGTGGCTCTGAGGCTCGAATTATTCTGTAAATAAAGTGCCTTTTTGCAAGGCGTTGCAGTGGAAGGCATTCATGCCAGCATGAACTGTTTTCATGGTCATTTGAATTCGCAGATGTGGGTGCCCAGAAATTTCCAGCCTATACCCCATTCCAACCCGTTGAAGGGTCGCTATGGAAATGTTGAAGTCCTTCTCTTGAAATGACTCCCTCCCCCTGCGCCACTCCCCTCCTCACCCAACCCTTCTGAAATCAATGAAAGGGAAGAGTCAAGGATGAACGCGCAGAGAGGTTTCCAGGTGCCCAGCTCAGCAAATTCAGGGCCGACCCCTACAGAGTTTGGACTCTGACCTGGCACTGGCATTCTCTCTGCTCAATGGTCATTCACACAATGAATTCATCTGTGTAATTGCGCCTCCTTGCTCACTGTCCCCAGTTAACTCCATGTTTGCACGTAGATTCAAATGCTTAACTTGAAAAAAGCTGGGTTTTCTTCCATTTCAGGCTTATCTTGGAGGCATTCATGCTGGAATTTCCTGGGCTTACCTCGTTTATCTTTGGCTGGGATTGAGAACAGGAGGGAGGGAGTCATCCTATGTTTTATGGTTCCTTTGGGGAATAACTATGAGCAAAGATTCTTGACTAGCCTCGTGTCCTGCTTTCCAGGTACCCAGGGCTTTGGTAGCAGAAGTGACCCAAAGAGAGACACTATGGTATGGGAGAAAGATACTGACTGTAGAGTCAGAAGACCTGGGATCAGATACCATCCCTGGAAGATCCTGGATGACTGACCTGGGTAAATCCCTCGAGCTCTCTTGGCCTCAGTTTCTTTATCTGTAAAATGAAAGGGTTGGATGAGCTGGCCTCCATGATGCCTTCCAGCCCTAACTTCTTAGATCTTGTGCTCTTTCTGCCTGGGTGACCCATCTTGTTTTTTTCCCTTTAATTTTCTTTAGTCAATTTAGATATTTTTCCTTGGTTATAAGAGTCATGTTCTTTCCCTCTCCTCCCTCCAACTGATGCACAATTCCACTGGGTTTTACATGTGTCCTTGATTAAAACCTATTTCCATATTGTTATGTTTGCATTAGGATGTTCATTTAGAGTCTACATTCCCAATCATATCCCCATTGACCCATGTGATCAAGCAGTCGTTTTTCTTCTGTGTTTCTACTCCCACAGTTCTTTCTCTGAGTGTGGATAGTGTTCTTTCTCATAAATCCCTCAGAATTGTGCTGGATCATTGCATTGCTGCTAGTAGAGAAGTCCACTACATTCGATTGTGCCACAGTGTATCAGTCTCTGTGTACAATGTTCTCCTGATTCTGCTCCTCTCACTCTGCATCAATTTCTGGAGATCGTTCCAGTTCACATGGAATCCCTCCAGTTCATTGTTCCTTTGAGTACAATAGTATTCCATCTCCAACAGATACCACAATTTGTTCAGCCATTTCCCAATCGAAGAGCTTCCCCTCATTTTCCATTTTTTTGTGGGTGGCCCATCTTTATTCCCATTTGGCCTTCAGTTTTCTTTTTTTGTAAAATATGGGGATTTGATTCAAAGTTGTCCAAGGACCCATTCAGTTCTATGATTCTGATCCCATATCCCCATGTGATTTTGCCTAAATCATCAGCCCCAGCTTTAGCTTCTTCTGCTACAAAATGAGGGAGTTGTATTAAACGACCTCTAAGTTCCCTTCCAAGTATGAGCCCTACAGGTAAGAATGCAAGACCCCAAAAGGTAAAAGTTCCAGTGATGAATTAACAAACTTTTGTGGTCCTGCTAGGTGACAGCCACTACATTAAGAGCTGGGGCTATAAAGATAGAAATGAGAATCCTGCTTTCAAGGAGCTTACTCTCTGTGTAGAGAGACAGTACCTACTCTTATAAGGCCATACAAAATAAATGCAAGGAAACTTCCAGGAGGAGCCTCAGCTAGAAGGGGATAATGGGGTTGAGCTTCATGGGAAATGAGGAGAACTCTTCATTCATTTTAACTATACGCTGCAAAATGGAAGACCATACTTTGGCTAATAACATGATGGCATTGTGGTGCAGTGGAAGGACCACCAGACTTAGAGGTTTGTCTTTGGACCAGTCCCATATCTCACTGAACCTGAGCTCTCACTTATACCTTCTTATACCAGTTCATCAGTGCATCCATCTAACCAGCCAGCCAGCCAGCAATTCACAAGCATTAATTAAGTGCCCATTATTTCAATAAACATCTATTAGGTGCTTACTATATTCAAGACAATAGTCATTCTCAGTCACCGAGAGACTACCACTATATATTTTCCAGGCACTGGGGATTCAGGTATAAAGACGGAAACAATACTATTGACAATGAGATGATGTTATAAAGGGGAAGACAATGTTATGTGTATGCACATACACACACTCTAACTATATATATGTGTAAATATATATATATATATATACTCTAACTCTAATCCTAACCCTAACCCTAAACACACACACAAACCAATGTATACATATATAAACACATATATATTAATATTTGTATATATACATATTGGTATGTGTGTAGATATATATATAGAAAAGAAATATATATGAATATGGAATAAATATAAAATAAATTCAAACTAATTGCTTATATATGTATATTTATTTATATATTAATTTATTTAATTAATAAATGGATATAAATAATATTAAATTATATGTTATATAATTAAATTATACAAAACTCTTACCTTCTGTCTTAGAATTTATATTGTGTATTGTTTTCAAAGCAGAAGAGCAGAAAGGGCTAGGCAATAGGGGTTAAGTGACTTGTCCAGGGTCGCACAGCTAGGAAGTGTCTGAGGCCAGATATGAACCTAGGACCTACCTTCTCTAGGCCTGGCTCTCAATCCACTGATCCACCCAGCTTCCCCCATTACTTAAATTTAAACAAAAAGTTTGTGAGGGAAGACAGTAGCCGTTGGGAGATTCAAGAAAAGCTCAATGCAGAAAATGGAGCCTGATCTGTTTGAGTGCTATTCTGTGCGGCAGAGGTAAGAGTGAGTGCATTCCAGGCATGTGGGCACTCTCTCCTTACAACAAGATAAACCAGCACATCAAGGGCTTCTTAATCCACGTGTCCCCACAATTCCTCTACACGATGTCGATTCAATGTTCTGGTAGATTTGACATTACATGAATACTCTGTAACACAAGGACTGTCTGTTCATCATTTGTCTCATTCTCACTCATTTGACTACAAAATGGATAGAATATTTTTTGCTCTGCCTTCCTCTTAGGAATATTGTGAGGACAGTACTATGCAAGCCAAAACTAGTCAGAATTTAAAGCTAGATAGATAGCTGAGAGATTATTTAGTTCAAGAAGTTCTTAAGCTTTTTTGTGTCTTGGGTTCTTTGAGTATTTAAGGGCTCCTGATCAGAAGAATGTTTTCAAATTAATAAAATAAAATGTGTAGGATTACAAAAGAAATCAGTTATAGTAGTAGTCTCTCGGTAACCGAGAATGACGATTGTCCTTGTGCATTTTCATCTATGAATAGATGAGTGTGCACAAAGATACTTGTGTGGGAAGGAGATTTAAGTGGAAGAGTCAATGCACAGAGACAGTCCCACTCTATCAGCGTTGGAAGTCTGGGTCCAGTGGCACAAAAAATCGTTACACCTGGAGACTTCCTCAGCTGCATTGGATGGTCGTGTTGTCTTTTGTGCTCCAACATGCCCTAAGCACTCCACAGTGCTTTGCTGCGTCGCCATCTCAGCCGTCGAACCTTCTTATTGGTTTCTTCCGTCTGTTCAGCTGAAGCAGTCTTCACATGCTGGGTGAGCAAAGCCCTGGTTCACCATGGGTCAACGACCCAATGGCTACCCTCACAAGGTTTAGCCAGCCTGTCAAAGCCGTTGCCCGGGGTGTGGCTGCTGCCGCATGCTAGCAGCTACTGGGAGCCACAAGTGAGAGCTGGGTGTCAGGTGGGGGTCAGAGGCTGGAGAGCTGCCCTAGGAGGGCACGACAAGCCCTCCATACCAGAGATTCTACCCCTCTCTGAACACCCCATACACCCTCATCAGTTATACTGATATACAATTGTATTTTTTATCCAGAGTCAAGGATGCCCTTAAATCTATCCACAAATGCCTTGAAAAGGAGGTATCCATTAACCCAAGGATTAGAACCACTATTCTAATTCAGTCTCCTCTAATTTGGCACATGAGGAAACTATCACCCTGAGATGGGATGTAACTTGCCCGAGATCATACAGCTAGTAAGTAGCAGAAGCAAACATCCAAGCTCTAAATACAGGGATCCTCCCACTATATCATCAGTAGAGTACTGGAGCTGATTCCATTGATATAAAGAATTCATCAATTAGGAAGCTTTCTCCTTAACAGGAAGCTGGATAGTACAACATAAAGGTGCTGCTCCTGGAGTCAAGAACAAAGTTTAAATATGGCCTTGGACATAGCCGTGTGACCCTAGACAAGTCATTTAGTAGCATTTCTGCAATCACCCCTTCATCATTTCTTATAGCATAAGAGTATTTCATCTATTCACATTTGCCTACCATACTTTGTTTGTTTGTTTGATCATACCCCAAATGATGGGCTCTAGTGCCTTTCCTTGCCAGAGAGCTATGCTATAAATATTTTTGAACATATGGGTTCTTTTCCTTTTTCTTTGATCTCTTTGGAGCTATAGACTTAGGTGGGGTCTTGCTGGGTCATAGGATGTGTCCTCTTTAGCAACTTTTGGGGAATGGATCCAAACTTGGAAGTTAAACCTTTCAGACTTTAGTCTGAGCAAGTCATTTAACTAACCTTTGTCTTCATTTCTTCAACTATATTAAAAAAAAAACTATTTAAAAAAAGTAATAATAAAGCCTCCTTCCCAGGGTTGTTGTGAGGATCAAATGAAATAACTGAAATGCTCAGCATAGTGCCTAGAACAGAAAAGTTTTTCAATAATAAATGCTTTTTCCCCTTCTTTCTTTCCTTCTTCAACCAATACAGGTCAGTTTTAGCTGCCTGGGTCATGAAGATGGCAAGTGATTCGCCCAATGACACACAGCTATTATGTGTCAGAGGCAAGACTTGACTACATGTTCCTGGCTCTGAGATCTGCTCTCTATTCCTTACACCATCACTGCCCCTCTATACCATCTGCTGTCTAAATATGATTCATTATTGCTGCCTTGAATCCTGAGGCATTAAAAACATGCCAAGAATCCTTTGGTTTATTTCTAATCTCTTGCTTTTGAGGAGTGCCACCTAAAGGCCAGAATACAGAAAGACTTCCTTCTTTCTCAGAGTAAATGCAGCAGAGGGATGGAGGAAGAGGGATCCTGAAGTCTGAAAGGTTTAGCTTCCTGTTTTGGATCCATTCCCCAAAATTTACTGAAGTGGACACATCCTTTGATCCAGCAAGACCCCTCCTAGGCTCCAAAGAGATCAAAGAAAAAGGAAAAGAACCCATATGTTCAAAAATATTTATAGCATAGCTCTCTGGTAAGGAAAGGTGCTAGAGCCCATCATTTGGGGAACAGTCAAACAAGTTATGATAGGCAAATGTGAATAGATGAAATACTCTTATGCTATAAGAAATGATGAAGGAGAGGCAGCTGGGTGGCTTAGTGGATTGAGAGCCAGGCCTAGAGGAGGGAGGTCCTAGGTTCAAATGTGGCCTCAGACACTTCCCAGCTGTGTGACCCTGGGCAAGTCACTTGACCCCCATTGCCTAGCCCTTACCACTCTTCTGCCTTGGAGCCAATACACAGTCTTGACTCCAAGATGGAAGGTAAGGGTTTAAAAAAAAAAGAAATGATGAATGAGGTGATTGTAGAAATGTTACTAAATTGGACAAACACTTTGTCCCAGGAAGACTCCCTCCTAGGTCTATACCTCCAAAGAGATCAAAGGAAAAGGAAAAAGACACATATATACAAAAATATTTATAGAATAGCTCTTTCTGGCAAGGAAAAGAACTGAAGACCATCAACTGGGGAATGGTCAAATAAGGCATGGTAGGCAAATGTGAATAGATGATGTACTCATGCTATAAGAAATGTTGAAGGGGATGGTTTCAGAGAAACCTGGGAAAACTTGAATGAACTGAGGCAGAGTGAAATGGACAGAACCAGGAGAATGATTTGTACAGTAACTACATTACAAAGATGAACGATTTTGAATGACTAAAGAACTCTGATCAGCACAATGAAGAACCACAATTCCAGAAGATGGATGACTAAGTGTGACAGTAGGTGATTGACCCAGGGAACAGAGTGAGACATTCATTTTATGGACATAGCCAATGTGGAGATTTTTTTTTCTTTATGCATAGTTGTTACAGAGTTTTTTCTCCCCTTTGTTGTCCTGGGGGGAGGATGGAGAGAAAATAGATTTTTGTTCATAGAAAAAAAAGCAAATTCAACTTTCAAAAAATGAAGAGGTTTGACTTTCTTCCAAGTCTCTCCCATTTCACCTCATTTGTACCTTTCTCAACTCAGTAGGTCACATGCTCTGTCTGAACTTGATGGAAAGAACGTTGAGGTGGTTGACATTGGATGGGGATGGGGGAAGGGAGCTGAGACTTTTGACAAGCATGTCAAGTTTTCATTTAATCATTACCCCTGCTGACTTCAATGGAAATGTAATCTCAAGGAGTTTCTAGAGAATGGTGGTGTTCTTGAATACAAGCCAAACCCCAGTGCTAAGAATTTGACATCACAGATCTGTGGTTCTCTCTCTTTTTTTTTTTAACCTAAGTATTGGTTCCAAGGCAGAAGAGTGGTAAAGGTTAGGCAATTGGAGTTAAATGATTTATCCAGGGTCACACAGCTCGGGAGGGTCTGAAGCCAGAGTTGAACCTAGGACCTCCCATCTCTAAGTCTGGCTCTCTATCCACTGAGACACCTAGCTATCCCTCAGATCATGAGACCTCAATTATGGACATGGATAGAATTCATGGGGTCTAAGAACTTGTTTGTTTGCTTTTTTGTTTTCTTTAAAACCCTTATCTTATATTAAAACCAATATTGAGTATTGATTCCATAGGCAATTGGAGTTAAGTGACTTGCCCACGGTCACACAGCCAGGAAGGGTCTGAGGCCAGATTTGAACCTAGGACCTTCTATCTCTAAACCTAGTTCTCTATCCACTGAACCACCTAATTGCCCCCTTGTTTGGTTTTTTTAAATGAGATCTTTATTTTCATTAACTTTTAACTGAAATTTAGTATTTCCTTTAATTATTTAAAAACTGAGGAAGGGGTCCATGGGCTTCACCAGGCTGCCAAAAGGGTTCATGACATGCAAAGCTCTGAACTAGATCCAAAAGCTTGGAAGGATGATCTAAGCAGTCATCTAGCCCAACTCTCTCATTTAACAGATGAGGAAACTGAGAGAACCAGAGTGGCCTGTTAACATGGCAAGGGAAAAAATTAGACAAACCATAGAGATGGGTAAGATGAAGAGAATGTTCACAAACTCACGGACTGTCCTAGAGTTTGAGTAGATAATATTTGTTGTTGACTCCCACATGGAAATAAAAATGGCTCACCCTGGTTCCCAAGGATGTCAGGCAGAAGTAGAGGGTTTGCATTCCAAAGCAGCTACCTTAGTAAAGCTCAGGGAGTCCTTGAGAGCAAATGGACATCTCTTGAAATAGGAAACCGGCTGTTTGCCTGTTTGGGTAATGCTATAAAAAGGGCTTTATAGGTTGAGCTAAAGACTGAGCTTTGACCTCATCCAAGAGCTGATTCTGAAAGGCTTCCGGAAAGAAGGGAAGTCCTTCAACCCTTGAGCCCAGCTCAGGAGGAAACAATAGCTTAAATCCATTTAGAGCCTCTTGGCCTTCAAATTGGAAATAGCCTCTAAAAAAGCATAAACGATTGGCCTGTGCCACTGCCTATACCAGTTTGAGTTACAATTGGCAGCCTGATTCCATAATTCATCGTGTGGAAAGTTTTTTACAGCAGTAACTCTCACATGATATTTGCAAAGCCCTTTCCATGGATTGAGTTTAGCGAGTTTGTGTATTTGTTTGGTTTTAAAATGATATCTTTATTTTCATTAGCTTTACTTAAAATTTTGCATTCAATTTTTTAAAAACATCATTTATATTATGGCCCTGTGAGTTGTGTTGGGGTTTTTGTATTTTATTTTAAATGGAAATACCAATGTTACATGAGTAAATATCACAGACAATCCAACCTGATCCAATTAGTATTTATTCAGAGGCTACTATATGCCAGGTACTCTTTTTTTTATTTTAATAGTAAATTTCCACATAAGTTTTCCAAAGTCCAGGAATTCCTTATTCTGGGCACTGAGAAAATAAAAAATGATAATAATAAATTCCTTTTTTAAGGATTTTTTGTCCTAATGGAAGCAGCATTCAAACTCAGGTCTTCCTGATGCCAAGTTCATCCCTCTATCCACTATTCCTCTCCCCAGTCATCTCCTGTCATTCCTCATTCAAGAAGCTTCATTATTTCCCTAAAATAAAAACTTGACTTTTCTATTCTCTATTCTCGCATTTAAAGCCCTTTACAATCTGACTCGAACCTATGTTTGCAGACTGATCTCATATTATTCCCCACTTGGGAATTTTCCATTTTAGCCAAACTAATCTGTCTATTGCTCCCCATAAACCCAGTATTCTACAGGTTTCCCTACCACATCACGACTTTCCCCCATCATGATTTCGCCATATTGCAGGTCAGCATAAAAGATTTAATGGGAATTTTTCAAGATATTTTGCAGCAATGGGCTGCAGGACAATCCTGAGGGACCTATGAGAAAGAATGCTATTCACATCCATAGGAAGAACTGTGGGAGCGGAAACACAGAAGAAAAACAACTGCTTGATCACATGGGTCAATGGGGATATGATTGGGGATGCAGACTCTAGACGATCACCCTAGTGCAAATGTCAATAATATGGAAATAGATTTTGATCAATGACACATGTAAAACCCAGTGGAATTGCACATTAGCTATGGGAGGGGTGTGAGAGGAGGGGAGGGAAAGAACATGATTCATGTAACCATGGAAAAAATATTCTAAATTAATTAATTGAATGAAATTTTTAAGACTAAAAAAAAGATATTTTGCAGAAATTGAAGATAACACAAAAAGTTTAGAAAGTCAGAAATGTACAAAACATACATATAATATTGTATAATGTTAACATATTTCATTTTTAATACCATAAATATACATAATTTCTTCTTTAAGGTCAAAATAAGTAAAATATTAAAGTTTGCAAAAAGAACATGAAGGCCAAAAAAATTTACCTGGATTTTCCTGATCATGGTGGTTGGGTCCCTAACTCCCATGATGTGGAAGAGTTTATTTTATTTCCCACCTCTTTGCACCTCTCATGCCTGGAACATGCTCTCTTCTCCCTTCTATTCCCTAGAGTCCTTCCTATACACTTTTCCAGATCCCCCCCAATTGTTAATGCACTCCCCCCACACCAAAAAAATTCATTTTCTTTATAGAATTTGAGGTCCTTGAATACTGTTTCATGTTTATCTTTGTAGCCTCAGAATCTAGCATTTATCATTGTTGAGTCATTAGTCATGCCTCACTCTTGGTGATCCCGTTTGGGGTTTTCTTAGCAAAGATATTGGAATGGTTTGCCATTTTCTTCTCCAGTTCATTGTTACAGATGAGGAAACTAAGTTAAATAACTTGCTAGGAAGTGTCTGAGTCCAGATTTGAACTTATAAAAATGTCTTCCTGATTTCAGGACCAGTAAGCAAACCACTGGGTCACTTAGCTGCCCCAGGGCTTAATAAATGATTGGAGGATGGGGTTGGGGGGGTCTGGGGGAGAGGTGCAGCTCTTACCACAGATTGCTTATAGCTTTGTACATATTTTACGTTGACTTACCTGCATACACATAACATCTCTCCTCTCCCTCTCCCAGTAGGACAATATTGCATGTGGACAGTTCCTTGGTTACATAGGAACTGAATTAAGTTTGAGCCCACTCTCCCCAGGGACCAAGGTGTATTGGGAACAGTTTTCCCTCTGTAAGTCATCATAGGGAAATATTTGTACTTTTGTACATTGTCAAAGTAATTATCTCTTTGGGAAAGTTAATTAATGTTAAATGGTTAAATGGTACAACAGTGCTAGTCACTAACTGGTGGATAATGGAGATGGGTTGGAATCCAATCAGGAACAGAGTAGAGATACCCCATATATGCATTTCAAATCCCACAAGTGCTGAGGGGAGAAATCTAACAAGATTCCAGAATCTCCTATGCTGGGGAATTTGAATCAGTTGAGCCATTCTGTTCTACTCTGTCAATGGGCCAGTTTCTATTCTGGGAGCACTGGCAAATGCATTTTGTTTTTCTAGTCCTATGTTTTTTTACTCTGTATCAATTCACATACCTCCTCCTATATTAGTCTGAATTCTTAATATTTGCCATTGGCCAACTAGTTATTTTTTCTGGCATCTCCCAATCTTTAGGCATCCAGTTTGTTCCCAAGGTTGGTTTCTGTTTAACTGTCTTTTATTACCCATAGTGCTGCTGGAAATATTTTCATAAAGATAGATTCTTTGGCCACAGATTTAGGACTGGAAAGGGACTTAGAAACCATCTAGCTTAACTTACTCTTTGCATGGATGAAGAAACTAAGAAGAAACCCAGAGAGATGAGATGATTTGTCCAGGGTCACTCAGGTAGCGTAGTAAGGGATTTCTAGCAGGGAATAACAGGGCAACCTGACAGCAAGAGACTCTGCAGACCAACATTCCACTCAGACCTCCCAGAAACTAGGACTGGAGACAGAGCAATTGCATAAAGCCATTGGTGAACTCTGCTAGAGTGAGGCTGTTTTCCTCTAGCAGTCAAGAGAGCCCAGGGCTGCTATTTGGTTATTTCTGGGGTGGACCCAGAGAGCCAGTGGTTCCTTTTCCTTTGGGCTTCCCTTTTCCTGCCTGTCCTTGCTACTGGAGCTGGTGCTACTTCTGTGGAGATTTCAAATGAGCTGTTACTGCGATTGCTGCTTGACCCAAAGGAGGACTCTGGTGCTGTGAGAAACTTTGACCCATTTGTCCCTGGTCCTGTTCCTAACAAAACCCCTTTAACCTTAAGTATTACTTTAGAGATTTAGTTTAGAATAATTATATAAGTATAAGGGGTTTAATCTCTAAGTGGGTTAAAAGTTAGCTATTCCATGATCCCTTTTCCCTTTCTCCCTTTAGATAAATAAACTGTTAATTTATATATAGTTTGAACCCTTCCTTTAATCCTCCCCATGACAGTAGCAAGAAGCAGAGTCAAGATATTATTGTTCCATGTGCTACAATAGATAGAATGCTGGATTTGGAATCAGAGAATCTGGATTCAAAGCTAAACCTGTCACTGTGTAACTTTAGACAACTGGAGTTATCTCTCTGGACCTCAGTTTCCTCAGCTATGGACTAGATGACCTCTAAGTTTCCTACTAATTCTACAGTCCTCAAAACAAAAGATTTTCTTCCCCACTGTATCCTGTTCAAATTTCTTTGTTGTAAATAATCTCCTTTGGGTATGAGAATGGGGAGGATAATAAAACCAATAGTGGCATCCCATGGTGGCGAAAGGTATGAACAATTTTGTAACTGACCTTTCACAGTTCAAAATTATTTCCCAAAATGATTAGAGTAATTTAGTTACATCAGGAATGAATTATCCCACTCATGGAGTTTTAATTTTAGTTTTTAGAAGAAATATGCCTTCCTATTTGCTTTCTGCATGTTCAGGTTCCAGCTAATTCCCAACAAGACCTAATTTTCGATACTAGATAAGAATCAAAATTTCATCTTAAGCTCGGTTTCTTGATGTTACCTTCCTACCCATTTCTCCCTACTTGGGGCATTTTTTTTGTAGCTCACAGCTTGTTTGACTTTTTTTTTTTGGCCTCTGTAACCAGGAAGTATATGATTTTATAAGCCCTAAGACAAACGGTACAAATGATCATGGCATTTAAAAATGTATAATAAAAGAGTCAAGGTCTCAAACAGGAGTGGCAGTTTGAGATTATAAAGAGGAAGGAAAGGTTTTAACAACAGAGACCCCTGCCCCTGGGCTTCAAAGGCTCCAGTGCTTTAAAACATTTGTTGTTGTTCAGTTGTTTTTCAGTCATATCCAATTCTTCGTGAACTCATTTAGGGTTTGCTTGGCAAAGA
Organism: Monodelphis domestica; assembly: GCF_027887165.1. NCBI lineage: Eukaryota > Metazoa > Chordata > Mammalia > Didelphimorphia > Didelphidae > Monodelphis > Monodelphis domestica. The sequence goes on from NC_077228.1 coordinate 499,189,325, forward strand.
TAATAGAGTGATTTTCCATCTCTTCTCTAGCTCATTTACAAATGAGAAAAAACAAAGGGAAACAGGGTCAAATGGCTTGCCCAGAATTACACAGAATTAAAACTAGATTGGAGAAAATGATAGAAAACACTAGGAAAAATGCTAGTTACTAACTTCAGATGGTGAAGTCCAGGAGATACAGGGATACAGGAGAAAGAAGTCACCTAATTATTTGCATAGTACATTCACACTCATGAGATCATTTGAACTTCATCAATATCCCATGAAAAAGTCAAGACTGGAATCATTATGATCCCCATTTCACAGATGAGAAAAGCAAGTCTCACGGAGATGAAATGATGGTCTACCTATGATCAAACAGTGGATCAGTGGTAGATCTAAGACAAATTCAAGCCTGTTGAATGCTGTCTTCTCATAAAACAGGGTAGTAGAGTAAAACCCTTACCTTCCATCTTATAATCAATGCTGTGTATTAGTTTCAAGACAGAGGAATGGTAAGGGCTAAGCAACAAGGATTAACTGACTTGCCCGAGTCACCCAGATAGGAAGTATCTCTGGCCAGATTTGAACCCAAGACTTCTCATCTCTAGGCCTAGATCTCTATCTACTGAGCTTGGCCCTAAGGGTGACCAGAATGATGAACTGACTGGAAGCCATATACAAGATGTCCCAAAAACTTTAATAGCTCAACATTTCACTAAGAATTGTGGGACATTCTGTGTCCTGCATCTGAACCAGTCTGGGAAGATTGGGTGGGTGGGGCATGTTCTTTTTGTTAGGGCTGCTTTAAAATAATTGAAGGTCTAATATGTGAAAGAGGGATTATATTTATTCTTTGTAGCCCTAAAGGAAAGACATAGAACTGCTGGAAAGAAGTTACAATGAGGCAGATTTTGGCCCAATTTATAAATGACTTTTCTAACCATTAGAACTTTCCAATAAAGGAAGAGACAAATAGTGAGCTTTCCACCACTAGACGAATCCAAGTAAAGATTAGATGACCTTGTCTCAGGGATGCTGCATGGATTATTCTTGTTTAAGGATAGGAAATAGGATGAAATTACTTCAAAGGCTTCTTCTAATGTTGAGGTTCTATGAAGCATGGTGCTGGGGAAAGAGTCATATATGTAAAGTCTTTTGGAAACTATTGGGTTTGAGTCCTAGGCACTGTCACTCTACTTGTGTGACATTAGGCAAGTCATTTAACTTCTTCTGGAAAATGAGAATTGAGCTCCTGGGGTCCTTTCCACGTCTAAGTCAATGATGATTAAGATAATGAAGAGAAAGGGAGAAAGAAGAGGAGAAGGGGGAGGAGGTGAAGGAGAGGAAGAAGAGGAGAAGGGAAGGAAGAGTAGGAGATGGGAGGAGGTGGAAAAGAAGGAAAAGGAGAAGGAGAAGAAGGAGGAAGAGGAGGGGAGGGGAGGGGGAAGAGAAGAAGAAGAAGAAGAAGAAGAAGAAGAAGAAGAAGAAGAAGAAGAAGAAGAAGAAGAAGAAGAAGAAGAAGAAGAAGAAGAAGAAGAAGAAGAAGAAGAAGAAGAAGAAGAAGAAGAAGAAGAAGAAGAAGAAGAAGAAGAAGAAGAAGAAGAAGAAGAAGAAGAAGAAGAAGAAGAAGAAGAAGAAGAAGAAGAAGAAGAAGAAGAAGAAGAAGAAGAAGAAGAAGAAGAAGAAGGAGAAGAAGGAGAAGAAGGAGAAGAAGGAGAAGAAGGAGAAGAAGGAGAAGAAGGAGAAGGAGGAGGAGGAGGAGGAGAATTAGCATTTATATAGGGCTTACTATCTGCCAAGTACTATGCTAAGTCCTTTACAAATATTTTTTTCATTTGATACTGACAACTCTGGTGTTATTATGATCCTCATTTTACAGTAGAGGAAACTGAGGCAAACGGGTATGAAGTGACTTCTCCAGGATCACACAGCTAGAATGTGTCTCAGCCTGGATTTGTCTCAGGTCTTTTGAATCCAAGTCCACCCCTCTATTCATTATGCCACCTAGAAGCATGAAAAGACAGAGGAAAAGGACATGGGAATGAGATTAGAAGGCCCTACTATTGCAATAATAATCATAGGATTTAGAGATCATCTAGTCCCACCTCAGATTATTTTACAGATAATGTGAGACCCATGAAGGTGAAATAATGAATGAACACTGGATTTGGATTCAAAAGACATGGGTTCAAATCTCAACTCCATCACTATTTCTATGATTTCAAGGAACTCCTAGGTGCCAATTTCCTCATCTATAAAATAGAAGATCCTTTCTAAATCTAACAATGATTCCCAAGACCATACAGTTTGCATTAAACAGTGTTACCCTTTTTGAACTTGGGTCTTCTAACTCCCAGTGCCATGTTCTTTCCATTGTAACCCACAGCTTCTTGCTAGCAGGCTTCTCCAGACCTTCACACACTGCTTTTACTGAGATGCCAGTGGTCAGTGGCAGAGTAGGCTGCAGACAGAAAATATCTGGCTTGGGTGGACAGTACCTGGTGTGGGACTTGAAGCTCTGAAGACCAGAGACTGAAACCAATCTCTAATATTTCCGATTTTGTGACTTTCCTTCCTCATCTATGAAAGGAGACTATTAATAGCCGGAGTACCTACATCACTATGGACCCTCTGACAGTTCAGGGGCACAACTGCAGGTGTAGACATCTGGAATCTCAACTGTCCCCTCCCCTATTCTAAGTCAAAGATGTAGGCAGTCTGAGGGAAACACCTCATCCATGTGTTAGAAATGAAGCCCTGAGCCCCAACACAGAAACAAACTTTCCAAGAGCCAAGCTGGCACTCAGATGCCCCTCCTCACTTCTTTGGCTGTAAATCAATTATGCTGTAGGCTATGGTAATTGTCCTCTACCCAAACAATCTAGAGAAAAGGCTCTCCAGAGCCCAGTCTACAAATAAAACAGTAAAGAAGTCTGGACAATATAACTTCCCTCTGGGTGGGGCAAAGCCAACATTTCTTCTGCCCATTGAACTTCCTCCCCACCTCAAACACCTGGTGGAAGCTTCCAGAGCCTGCCTAGCTTCGTGGCTGTGCGTGGCGCATTCGGGGATTGTAAGCCATTTTCTGTCTGGTTCAGCGGACCCACATCATGGAAGAGCAGTACCTAGCAATTTTGACACCTCAGGCAAAGTTTTCATGATGTGAACTGCAGGAAAGGGACCCCCACGCCTATCTGAAGACAAATTCAGGGGTTGAGGGAGAAGGAGGATGGAGAAAAGATAATGTGAGCAACAAGGCTTCTTGAGGGGGATCCTGAACCACTGAAGGCTGTAAATCCATCCCTGAGGTTGGGATCAGTCTAGGGAAGAGCTCCCTGGCATCTGCATTTTACGTTGACTGGTGGCTTCTTGTTTTAGTTATGCCTGCTAAGTGGCAAGCTCAAATGTTTCCCAGTTGGGTATCTGCCAAGGATTTCTCCCTTCAACTTCATCCAGTGGGGAGTGAGAAGAAATGCCATGGTTGGAGGGCAGAGCAGTGGAGCATCCTTCCCCTTTTCTGTCTCTTCTGCCTTCCTCCCCAACCCTGGGGCCTCCCAGACTCCATTTACTAATGGTTGGTATAATTAATGAGTGGCATGATCATTCACTCTGATTGGATGAGCTTGGAGCTACCATCAGCAATAATTCCATGAGATGGAAATGGAGGACCACAAGGACTTCCCATTTTCTCTACTTCGCCACACTCCAGACTCTGGGACACTGCCATCTCCCCTGTCTGTAGCACACACAGGACTTTGCACCTCACCATCTGGCCTGGAGCTGAACTCTCTTAAATGATTGTGTCCTCTATTAGAGGATAAGCTCCAACCTCAATTTTTCTATTTGTGTTCTCAACACAACACACTCTTTAGGACATAGCCAGTGCATAATAAACGTTCATTCATTCTAAATTCCAGAAGGAGGGAGCAGATGGGTGGCTCAGTGGATGGAAAGCCAAGACCAGAGATGGGATGTCCTGGGTTCAAATCTGGCCTCAGACACTTCCTAGCTGTGTGACCCTGGGCAAGACCTCCATTGCCTAGCCCTTACCACTCTTCTGCCTTAGAACCAATATTGGTTCTAAGATGGAAGGTCAAGGTTTTTTTAAAAAATATATTTTAAATAAATTCTAGAAGGAGTCCGCTGCTCCTTAAATTTTAGCACCCCCGGCCCAAAGTCTCCATGGGAACCTTTTCGGGTCATAGCATTACACAATGGTATCTTTTAAAATTTTAATTAATTAAGAAAAATGTTCCATGGTTACAAGATTCATGTTCTTTCCCTCCCCTCCTCCCGCCCCAACAAGCAATTCCACTGGGTTTTACATGTGTCATTGATCAAGACCTATTTCCATATTATTGATATTGGCATCTTTCTAAATAAGATTATTTGAATTAATATACCTGATAATAAAATGATGGGTCAAGAAGGTGAGATGAGGAAGGGGAGGGTGATGGATGGAAGGAGTCTTGGGCTGAGAATCAGAAGACCTGGGCTCTGGTCTTAGTCTTGATACTAACCTGGGTATCATTGGCTCTAGGGTAGTTCTTGATCCACTATTTCATGTTGACCCTCTTAAAATGGGTCCCAAATTACTGAGCTTTTTGAGTTTCTGTGTATCAATGAGTCAGTCAATAAACATTCCTTAATCATTTCCTATGTGCCTGGCACAGTGGGAGAGGAGGAAAGGAACAGTGCTGGGTACTGGGGACACAAAGACAAAAGGGAAACAATGCCTGCCCTCAAGGGACTTGTTTCTATGCTTTTAAAAATTCGTCTCTTCATTAAGGACAGATTGTTATTTCTTGTTGCTTTTGGATCGCCTGCCCCTCGCAGCACTCCTACTTCCAAGCTGCCTGTGGCAGCTGGGAAACTGAGAGGTCCAGTTGGTCAGTATTGTGTGGATCGAAGGGAGGGATAGTTGCCTAGTCATCAGCCTCACTCCCTCTTCCAGAGTAATCAAAGTCCGGGGGGCAAAACAAATGTCAGGGCAGCTGGTGATGGCCCTGGAGGCAAAGGATGACCGTGGCACCTTTGTGGCCATTCCACCAGGGGAAGTCTTCACATGCTTGACACCCCCGAACTCACTGATGGTCTGAGGCTTAGTCCTTCTGCTGGGGGTGTGACTGCTGCCCATGCTACAGCTTCTTGAGAGTTGGGTGATGGGCAGCCATGAAGAGGGCTTAGGAAGCTCTCACACCTGAGTGGTTAGTCCCTGCCCCCCCGCCCCACTCCCCACCCCCCCAATTCACCATGCACCCTTCCAAGGTCACCTAAGTCTACAAGAAAGATCAGGGGCAGAATTCTAACTCAGGTCTTCCAGTTCCAGATCCAGCGTGTCTTTCACCGACTCCCCTAAGCTACTTCTGGCTTGATAGGAGACATTAAGAGTTTTCAGAGCAACAAAATTATTCCTGCATTTGATGAGCAACAAAAGTGCTTCTCCAGGAGGATCGTGGGAAAACATGAATAAACATTGAAGACAAGGAATAAGAATGAATTATAGTCAGTGGTGTGCTAGTAAATGTTTATTAGCTAGATCTCTGTAATAAATGCATACATCAGAGGGCAGCTGAGTGGCACAGTGAATGGAGAACCAGGCCTAGAGATGGGAGGTCCTGAGTTCAAATTTGACCTCTGATACGTCCTAGCTGTGTGACCCTGGGCAAGTCACTTAATTCCTGCTGTCTAGCCCTTACCATTCTTCTGCCTTGGAACCCGTTCTAACATGAAAGGTAAGTGTAAAAAAAAAAGTATATAATTTTCACTTTGATCTGAATCAATATTTTCTCTATAAATCTCTTAACAATATGCAGAAAAAAAACAAGCCCTGATTCGTAGCACTTGATTTCAGAGCCGTAATGCTCACACTGAAAATTTCATCATCTGCTTTCAGATGAGAGCTGACTTCCTCATACCCTTAAGTCTAGGTCTTAACCCCTTGAAGACCTGTGGCTAAATTCCAAGGAGTCTGTAATCTTGGAGGAGAAAATTAAATCTTAATTTTTAATTATCTCTAAGTTTAATTTAGCATTTCTTTTGATCACGAAAAAAAAAAGAGGAAGAGAAAAAGGACAGATGATCTATGCCGGCTTCAATTGAGGTGAAAGCATGATGATTACCCAACATTAGCATTGCTTAAACACTGTTAATATACTCTGAACCTCCATAACTTTCGTATTACAATCCTGATTTCTTTATCTATCACTGGTGAGCTTAGGCAAACCCTTCTCAGATTCCTCTCCATTTCTGTCTTGTTTTTAGAGTTCTAAATCTCTCCAAAGGAGATCCTTTGGCCAAACACTCTTGCTAGAGAGCTAGCTAAATTTGCCGTTCTCCCCCTTAAACTCTGACCTTCTTAGAATCAATACTAAGTATTGGTTCCAAGGTAGAATAGCAGTAAGGACTAGGCAATGGGGTTAAATGACTTGCATAGGGTCAGACAGCAACTTGGCACGCTTTTTCTTTCCTTCTTTTGCTGATGGCTAAGTCTCCAAGGTCTCCCCAAAAAGCAAGGCATCAGAATGGAGTTTCTTCTGTTTTACCTTCAGAAAACTTGGACCTCTCCCATTGTGCCTCAGTGACTTTTCAGCAGTGTCCAAGCAATAAAAAGTGAGAGCCATACTGCTCCTTGTGAAAAACCAGGGAGGGACCAAGAATTGTAAATGAGCTTTATAGTCTATGAGCTCAAAGGCTGAAAAATGGTAAATTGTCAAGATCGAATCTTTAGCAAGAGAATGCTAGAACTTATGTGTGTGTGTGTGTGTGAGCACATGTATGTGTATTTTTTTTCAAATCTTTACCTCCCATCTTGGAATCAATACTGTGCATTGGTTCCAAGGCAGAAGAGTGGTAAGGGCTAGGCAAGGGGGGTTAAGTGACTTGTTCAGGGTTACCCAGCTAGGAAGTGTCTGAGGCCAGATTTGAACCCAGGACCTCCCATCTCTAGGCCTGGCTCTCTATCCACTGAGCCACTCAGTTGCCCCCCATGTGTGTATATTAGGTCATACCTTGTGATTCCCAATGAAAATAACCAACATCCAGGGAGAGAGCTCAATATAGAGAATATAAACAAATATTTTAATTCTACTAGCCTGGTGAGAAAGGAACACCCGAAAGGTGGTGGAATGAATGAAAAAGCGTTTATTTAGTCAATCATTGTACTAAGTTGGGGGTGAGGAAACATGAAATTGAAGGCAATGTTTACCCTCAAAGAACTTACACTCTAATAGGAGTAAACAACACACATGGGGAGTGATGGCCAGTTGGTCTGGTGGCCCTTTGGGTGAAAGGAGCCATAGGAGAATAGATTGCCATACTTCTTCGCAGGGCAGTGGCAGAGTTGGCTTGATTATGGTTAGAGTGGTAAGGAAGATGGTGGGTGGGGGTGAAGGTGTTTTTCTTGCAGAATCACTGGTAAGTTGACAGTTAAGTTGGCATTAAATTTCAGGAGACAGTAAAGTCATTCAGTGTATTTCCAAAGTGAAAAGATCGTTCCCTTTAGAATAGCTTCTACCTATTTTACACACCCAAAGTTCTTTTTATAAAATATATACTCATTTTTTTAAAAGCTATTTAGATTTTAGAGCATGCGAAATATTCTAAGTTGTAGTGAAGCCATTTACTAATTTTTTAGAAAATTGGAACATTTTCATTATGGAAGATTCTTGGAGACTATTACAGAATTACTGCCATTTGTTCTTCATTTTCAAAGAGGGCCAATGATATCATAAGGATGATGTCTTACACTGAGTTGGATTTAAGTAAGGCAGAATTACATAAAGTCCCTGAATCATCAAAGCCCAGGGGCAGGACAAAAGTTTAGACAAACTATTATTACATCGTTGACAGAACTGTGACTTTGTCCCAACATTTTCTAAAGCAATTTGGAATTGTGTTAAAACTGAGTTTAAATGTCCTTTCCATCTAGACATACAATTGCTAGGAATATACTCAAAGTCAATGATGAAAAACTTATACACCAAAATAGTCTTTTCAGTATTTTTTGTGGCAGCAAAAAATTCCAAACCACTTCAACTGAGGAACAACTAAACAAACTATGGTACATAAATGTAATGAAATAATCCTGTGCTGGAGGAATATGAAAAATTCCCACCGATTGGTTTTGCTGAAACTGGGTTTCTTCGATACTATTGATGGTTCCTCGGGAGTGGGGAAGCATATATTCAGAAATGGAAGTGATACTAAGCAAAAGGTAACTATACATTTTCAAAATAAAGATTATTACAGTTATCTGAAGATCCTTTTTAGACATGTCTTGAAGTTTTGAAAATGACTGTTATTTACCTATGGAAGCTGCAGCTAATCTTTGACTTCAGAAATTCATTTCCTGTTGGGTCTGTAATTGCTGTACCCCATTTCATAATGTATGTAAGGATATTCTTGCTATTTAGGATCAGACCAATTAACTTCCAGAGCCATTTCCCCCAGTTGATTTAAAGGAATTGATTTTGATTGCTGGGGAATGCATTTCCACATACCATATTAATGATAAATTGAGGCCCCTTCTAGAACCCTCACTTTTCTAGAATCTAGCTACCATTCACCTGTGGAATTCCAAAGGGAAGCCATACCTCCTAAATTAAAAGTCCTTTTGACTTTTCACCAAGAAATATGCCCGAAGGTCATTCCTCTTGGGCTGGTCCCCTAGAAATAAAAAGCACTAGCAAGGATGCTCCCTTAGGAGGTTACATTTTCTTCCTTCTTACCTATTTTGCTTTTCATTCTTAAACTGATGAAATCTTTGATTTCAAAAATCAGTTTGATGAGAATCTGCGCCAAGACAGAGGACTTGTTTGGGGTTAGAGGAAACGACTCTTTGATGACATTGGATGCGGGACTCCCTTGTGCCACATCCCGACAAGTACCTTAGTTTGGCTGCCATTTTGGCTCCCTTATCCCTGATTGAAGACCAGGGAATCATATTTCCCTTTTACATCAAAATCTAGTCCTTTTTCTCTTTTACAATATGGCAATTTCCTGTAGTCCTGGCTGCCCTTGGGTAAATGCAATGTTGCTGTATTTGTCCTGTAGGTTTGTTAGGACATAAATAATTTTAATAGGATCTTGTTATTGCAAGTTTTTTGATTATGACTTTATTATTATTATTATTGGGTGATCATGGTGTTGCTTGGCACCCTCCTCAGGGGGACTGTATAGTTTTAATTGTATGGTTGTCCTAGAATCCAGTTGGAAAATCTTTTGCAGGAATTTTAGGAGAAGAGACTCACCAGTGCCTCGAATTGGGAAGGCGAATTTTTTTTAAGAGGGTGCCATGGTGATGCCTGCGGAAACCACATGCTGCATCAAGAGATCCAGAATTTATTGAACTGAAGGGGGTTGAACACATTTATTCTGAATTTTGGTTTCTCATCTAGCTAGTCACACTAGTTTATCTTGCTGGCTGAGACCCATGTAGTCCAAATCATGCTTTCTTTCCTGGTTTGTTTTGAAGGGAAAATTAGAGAGGATCATAGAGAGTTGGATCAAGGGGGAAATGAACTAGAGTGCTGCCATTTTGGTTAACACAGAGCTCACTAAAAATTTCCCCATTTCTGGGTAACTAGACCTAATTCAGAACTATTCTTTCTCATTCCCTAAAATAAGATTGATAGTCATTATTTTAGGGAATGAGAAAGAATACTTTTGGCAAAATGCAAGAGAAACTGTATTACTTCCCCAGTTGAGCAAAAATGCAAATATAATTTACTAAAATAAATTAGTAGAAGGGTGATACCACAAGCAAATTAGAAGAGCATTGAAAAATTTACCTGTCAGATCTATGGATAAAGGAAGAATTTATGGCCAAACAAGAGACAAAGCAAATTATTAGAGATAAAATGGAAAGTTGATTACATGAAATTAAAGTTTTTGTACAAATAAAACCAATGTAGAGGGCAACTGGGTAGCTCAGTACATTGAGAGCCAGGCTAAGAGCAGGAGGTCCTGGGTTCAAATGTGACCTCAGATACTTCCTAACTGTTTGACCCTAGGCAAGTCACTTAACTTCTGTCTTGGAACCATGTTGATTCTAAGAAGACAAGGGTTTCAAAAAAAATAACAATTCAGCTAAAATTAGAAGGAAAACTCTAAACTCAGAAAAAATGTATAGCAAATTTTTCTGATAAAGGCCTTATTTCTCAAATATATAGAGAACTGAGCCAAATTTATAAAAATAAGCCATTCCCCATAGTCAAAGGGTATGAATGGGTATTTTCCAAAAGAATCAAAGGTATTAATAGCAACATAAAAAATACTCTGAATCACTATTGGTTAGAGACAAGCAAATTAAAATAACTCTAAGGCATATCTATCAGACTAGCTAACGTGACAGAAAATTAAAAGGACAAATGCTAGAGAGAATGTAAAAAATCAGGACATTAATGTAATATCATTCAAGTTGTAAACTGGCTTAACCATTCTTAAGAATTTGGAACTATTCCCAAAGGGCTATAAAACTCTGCATGTCCTTTGACCTAGCAATACCACTACTCGCTCTGAATCCTAAATAAAGCAAAGAAAAAGGAAAGAGGATCAAACAAAGAATTCTCTCTATATCAATCTACTCTCTCTCTCTGGAAAAGGTTTGTATGAACTTATACAAAATGAGAACCAAGAGACCATTGTACCCTCTAATAGCAATAACCTAATGATGATCAATTATGAAAGACAGATAAACTGACCAATACAGAAATCTAAGCCCTAAGACAATCCCAAAGGACACATGATGAAAAATGCTATCCACCTCCAGAGGGAAGTCATGAACTCTAAGTACAGATTGAAACACAGTCATTTTTCTCGCTTTTTTTTCCCCAACATGACTCTGATATGAAATATGCTTTGCCTGACTTCAAATGCATAATGATTTTGCCTTCTCAATGGGGAGGGGAGGAGCTAGACAAGATGGAATTTGGAATTCAACATTTTTTTTAAAATGAATGTGAAAAACAATAACAAAGTCAGTAGCAAATATACAGTCACACACAGTATGGAATCACAGAATTTGAGAAAGGGAAGAGGCTTCTACCTGTTGTAACAGAGTTCAGTTTAATCCATCTTCCCTAAGAATACTGAGTAATTGTACAAAGTTAGACAGTCTTTCTACATACATACCCAACAGCATTTTGGAAAAACCAGGAGCTACAAAACTCAAGAACAATTTAAGAGAAAATTGTATAAAATAAATCCAAATCCATATGCCTTTAGAGAAATGTTTTAATATTGATGTAAAAATAAAACAAATATAGCCATACAATTCTCACTAAAAACCCCATTTAACATCACTCAGATAGACAAAGGATTAACAAGAGAATGAAAGTAGATTCAGGGACTATTTCCAGTCCAGTGTTTTAAGCTTTCAATGAGAGTTTACGTTATTGTTGTCCTTACAAAATCTGAAGGCCTATCCTATCCACCCTACTCCTTATGTTATACACCAGATAAAAAGTAGGAGGAGGTTATCATTTGCCGTACAAATTGTGTATCATCTCAAATTAATGCTGTCAGACAAGTGGGGCCAAATTCAAGAAGTTGACAAGCCAAACCCCAATCTTGAACCTGAGTGTGCAGTAAAATCATCTGATAAAGCCAACTGGACAAATGTAACACAAAACCTTCCCTGCCCCACTCCAAACATGTTTGTGCCAGACAACAAAGCCAATCACTGCCTAAAGCCAACAATTGACAGCCAAGGGACTGGCTAGTTTCCCTTCTGAAGGGGTAAGAGGTTGCTGGGATCGGCAGTCAGAGGCCTGGATAGTGGTAGGTGCCTATAACCCCACAATTATCACAAATAAACCAATAAACGGACAAAAAGCCAGGGAGCCAAGCATGCGAGCTCCTCCTCTCTAGTAGTGGTTCACTGAGGAAGCACCTCAGTGATCCCTGTTCTTTTCAGAGCTCAAAGGTCCAGTGAGACTTCACTTGAAAGCCCTGATTGATGCATTAAGGCACACAAAGAAAGCAGGGCCATCGTGACAACTGAGTTATTAAGTGCAAATTGTATAGTGCCATGTTTAGGTACAAGGTCCTCGACTCGGTCTAACAGAGGATAAACTATGTTTGGAACGTAATTTAAAAGAATACCTTTATTTAGCTTTCTACTTGGGTTTCTTTCAAAAGTGCAAAGTACTATATTATACATGTTACCAAAGCAAAGATATAATCAAACTCTAGGAAAAACATTAGTGGGCACAGTGCTGCTGGCAGAGGAAATTTTTACATATCTTATAGTGACAATCAAGAAGAAACTATTTTAAGCTTGTGAAATTTCTGGCTTAAAAGGGGCTCATTAAAAGGGGTGGGGTGGGGCAGTGGGCTGTATATAAAAGGAGCTTCACTTAAAAAGTCATAAAGTAACCAGTTAGTTAAGCCAGGAGTCATAGCAAAGACCTAAAAGCCCTGGCAAGGTCCCAGGGAGGGGCAGGGCACTGCCCACTGGGGCCCTTGATGGCTCTCCTAGCCCAGCTCCCAGGGCTGGTCCTGCTCTGGGCACACTCAACCTTCTGCACCTCCCACTCTAGGCCTTTCCCTCCAGATGGCTCCTGTTAGAGGTTCCCTACAATGCAGACGCATGGATCAAATGATGGCCACTCCAGAGCACTTTGCAATAGGAGGACTACTGAAAAAGTTACTATCATATTCCCCAAGGAAGCCAGGGTTTTAAATTCTTTTTTGCTCCCAATGTCACATTAAGCACACTGCCAAAGAAGGCCCCTATCTCTAAGACAGCTTTCTTTGCTTCTAAATTCCCTCTTGGCATGCTTCCCGTCTCTTCATTGATCTATCAGTATTTGGTCTGCCTTATAGCAAAGGGACACATGATTCAGATGCATTCGTATATATGGTCAGGATGCCTTCCAAATAAACAATTATGGCCTTCTTAGCGGTATCACCTGAGGATTCCTGAATCCCTCTGATGTGCTCTAGGGCCTCTAGGAGCATTTTGTCTCGTTCCTGGGGGCTGGGGGCTGAGCCTGTGTCATCTCCCTCCACTCCCGACTTTAAATACTGTAAGATGTAGAGCCTGACCATATCACCACTATGCTCCACGGTTTCTTGAATGCACATTAGATCTGAACTGCTGGCTACACTTAACAAGTGAATCAAGGCCTGGCAGATTTGTGTTCTTAGGCTAGCACAATATTTGAATTCCAGAAAGTCTGTAGTGTCCTCGCTCTTCTGCAGGGCAGTGACCAGTGCATTCCAGATCTGAGCATACTGTTCCACAGACCCATACTGCTCCCTCTTGTCTGGAATGGAAAGAGCAGTTGCAGATTTGATTCGCACTTTGAAATTCTTGCAGGATTTCACAACCGACGTGAGAGCACTGTAGGCTTGTGCCGTCCAAGGAGCTGTTCCTAGAAATAGTCAAGAAAACAAACAGGTAGTTTGGGAAAAGATGGGGAAGCCACACATTGCTCCCCAGACAAAGTTAGCAACACAGAGGTTTTCTATTACAGAGTAAACAGGAAGAATCAGTTTCTCAATGAAGGGAAACCCAAGTGTGCTTTTTTGGATCTTCATAAGGAAAACAACCTGGTAAGTATTATTACAAACAATAATACAGAGAGATGCCATCCAGTGTATTTCTTCTTTCCACACAGAATCTCCTTTATTCCTTTTTTACCAAAAAGGCTAGTAGCAAGACTTTATTTGGAGTTCAGAGTTGTGCGTGCCTTTCACCAGATAAAAGAGAAAGTGAAAACAAAAAGAAATTTTTACTCACCCAGGGGCAGAGCAGAATTTTTAAATACATTTCCTAGAGCATAGCATGCATTCCATCGGACTTTCATGGTGGCCTCACTAAGAACAGTAGAGATAAGGGCCTGAATGGCTTCCTCAATGGTTTCTGTAAATCGGGGTTTTACTATATGATATGGCTGCAGGAAATGGAGCAAATTTCCAAGGGCCCGAACAGCATTACTTTTTACCTGGATTGAAAAAAAAAAAGATTAAAAGAATTGTGTCTGACAGACAACCTTGAATGTTTTTTATTTTAAATAATTTCCCAATATGATTGGGGATGTAGACTCTAAACGACCACTTTAGTACAATTATCAATAGTATGGAGATAGGTCTTGATCAATGACGCATGTAAAACCAGTGGAATTGTGCATCAGCTATGGCTGGGAGAGGAGGGGAGGGAAAGAACTTGAATCATGTAGCCATGGAAAAATATCCTTAATTAATTAAATAAAATCTTTCAACTCAAAATAAATGAATGTGAATAAGCACGTTATAAAGAGACACTCCATAGTTTCTAACATAAATACTATTATTTCCTCTATTCCTAGCACAGCTACATACTTTACAGTAGTAGACTTGTGTTCAGCTTTCTTTTCCATACCTATACATGAGAACTCCAGGCATATTTTTGCTTTTACCTGGAAGAGCTCACAATATACATGGAGTCGGCTGCCACAGGGTTATGTGGAAAGTCCGAGTTTATTTGAGCAAATTTTGATCAAAGACACAGACAATATAACATTTAAAAATAGTAAATTAATCAAATATGTAAATGATCTACTCTTGGCTTCAACAGACGCAGAAACATGTCAAGAAGATAGCAAACACCTTCTTTTGGAATTGCACAAAAGAGGACATAAAATCTCGAAGGATAAAGTTCATTGGTGTCTCCCAAAAGTAGAATATTTGAGATTCATCTTGACTGCGAGTGCTCGTTATATTTCTCCAAAACGAATTGAGAATATTCAAAATTTAAGCGCTCCTACTACTAAGAAACAGTTGAGAGCAATTTTAGGAGCAACAGGGTTTTGCAGACAATGGATTCCTTGCTATGGGGAAATTACTAAACCCCTTATAGCATTAACAAAGGATTCGGTTCCTGAACCCCTCAAATTAGAGCCTGAACACTTGTCAGCTCTATCAGATCTAAAAAAAGGCTATCATGGCTGCCCCTGCTCTAGGCATCCCAGATTACAACAAGCCATTTACTTTGTATGTGCATGAGCGAAGAGGAGTAGCTTCTGGCGTGTTAACTCACACTTTGGGACCTTCTCAGCACCCAACTGCTTATTATTCTGCTCAAGTGGACCCAGTAGCAGCAGAAGCACCACCATGTCTTAGAGGAGTAGCTGCTACAGCCTTACTAGTAACAAAAACTGTTGATTTAGTATTAGGATGTCCATTAACAATAATGTGCCACATGACGTAGAAGCATTGTTGATAAAACATAGAACACAGGCATTCTCAGATCAGAGAATTACAAGATATGAAATAACCTTATTAAATAGTGAAAACATTACTTTAAAACGTTGTACTACTCTTAACCCTGCCACCTTGCTTCCAGATTTACCAACTTCAGAAGAACCATTACACAATTGTGAAACATTAGTGTCCATGGCAGAAAAGCCTCGAGATAATCTCTTGGACACTCCCTTAGACAATGCAGATCTGATTTTATTTACCGATGGTTCCTCTTTTATGAGGGATGGCATATGTTACACTGGAGCTGCCGTAGTCTCAGAATTTGCCACTGAATGGTCAGCTTCACTACCTTCTAACATTAGCGCTCAAGGAGCAGAACTCATAGCTCTGAAGCAAGCTTGTATAATTGCCAAGGATAAAAAGGAAACAATTTATACGGATTCTAGATATGCTTTTGGCATTTGTCACTCAGTTGGAATGTTATGGCTCCAGAGAGGATTTTTAACCTCAGCTGGAAAATCTATAGCTAATGCAGAAATTATTAATGAAGTTCTTTCTGCTCTCCAGCTTCCTGAAGCCCTAGCTGTAGTTCATTGTTCTGCCCATACAGGTGGTACTGACCCTGTCTCTAGAGGAAATGATCGAGCAGATGCCGCTGCAAAGCTAGCAGCCATAAAAGGACCGGAATTAATTTTAACATTAACAACCACTAATGATTTAAATCTACCACTTTCCTATAATGAAAAGGAAGTGGAAAAATGGAAACAAAAATTCAAAGCAAAACAGATTAATGGAGTATGGGTGTCATCTGAAGGAAAACCCCTGCTCCTTAGAAGTTTCTATAACCAAATTTGCCAATCTATTCATAAAAATGGCCATTTTGGCACCCAGGGCATCATGGACTCTGTCAAGAGAGTATGGATAGCCCCTGGTATAACTACTATAGCCTCTAAAGTATGTTCAGCCTGCTCTACCTGCCAGGCATATAACCAACATGCATTTCGTGGAAAAGCCTTTGGTGGACTTCCTCTGGTTTACACACCTTTTGAACATCTACAGATAGATTTCATAACGATGCCAAAGGCTGGACAATATAAATTTTGTCTAGTAATTGTAGATCAACTAACCAGATGGCCGGAAGCATTTCCTACAGCCCGAGCCACAGCAGCTTTTGTTGCTAAGTTACTTTTAAAGGAAATTATTCCTCGCTTTGGCCTGCCAGCACGTATTGATTCCGATAGGGGAAGTCATTTTACTGATTCTGTTCTAAATCAGATATATTCTTGCTTGGGGATAACTCCCAAATTTCATGTTCCGTATCATCCCCAGAGCTCAGGACAAGTTGAGAGGATGAATAAAGAACTTAAAACTATGATTGGCAAATTATGCACTGAGACCCATTTAAAATGGCCTGAAATTCTCCCTCTGGCCCTATTTTATCTTAGAAGCAGGCCTAGAGGAGACTTACATATTTCACCATTTGAGATGCTTTTTGGACATCCACCTATACAGGCTAAGCCTTTCTCCCCGGTATATACCTCACTATTAGGGGGAGATACTACTATTGCTTCCTATATACAGGAGTTACAGCACAAACTACGTGAACTTCATGAATCCGGAGCGGCAGTACAGGCTGGACCACTAGACTTTTCTCTGCATGACCTGAACCCAGGAGATAAAGTATATATTAAGAATTTCAAGCGAACTGGAGCAACTCAACCTTCATGGGAAGGACCATTCCAAATATTGTTAACTACTCCAACATCTATAAAGATTGGAGAAAAGGACTCTTGGATTCATTGCTCACATGTGAAAAAAAGGATCTTCTGCTGAGACTGATTGACTGTATCTTATCATATGCATTGAAGATAATAATCCATTGACAAGTGGATGCTGTTTTTTGAGAACACATTGAATTACTGATTTTTTCCTTATTTCCTTATTGCTTTTCTTTTATTTTGATTAGAATATTTGATTTTTTCTCATTTCTTGTACTAAAGGTACACATAATTAATACTATTTTTCTGCAGTAATAGAAGTTTAATATATATATATATTCTTGCTATAATGTCAATGCACAAACTTTAAACTATGGGAACCTGCCATTTATTGATAAAATATTATAGGATTGTGATTAATGTTTATGTATCTGATTCCAGAAAAAGGGATAAAAAAACAAGGAGCACAGACTTAACCTGAATAGTGCCAAAAAGAGCAAAGAAATACTAATGTGAGACTCGAGGTTGCGACGCTTGACATACATTAAGTCGTAGGACTTCCTTGTATCTATACTCTTTGTGAAATACTCATACAAGTACAAAGTTTGACTATCATGCTGGTTCCCTATATCCCTGAGAATGTCAAAAGTCAGACGAGAGAATGACGCTTCCCTATCAAAACAGAATTCTAGAATTTTCCTTCCTATATTATGGCAACTTCCTGTAGTCTTGGGTACAAATGTCTAAATGAAATATTACAGCATTCTGCCCTACAGACTTGTGAGATAGAAATTACTTTAAATTTAAATTTATTTTTAATTTAAATTTAAATTAAAGAAATTACTTTAAATTTAAATACAAGGACCTATTTTGAATTTTTCCCTTATGTTTTTTATTGTTTTTTCTCTTCTTTTGATAATTGACTCATACAACCCCATAACTCAACATTGCATTCTGAGTTGAACTGGATGTTTTTTAACACCTACTTCAGAGAGGATTGTATTTTAATTTAAAATCTAAGAATTTTGATTTTTTGTTTGAGATTGTATTGTTATAAATATCCAAGACTTTGAATTTTGTTCGAGAAAATATCTTCAAGAAAGAAGCTTGAAACTCCTATATCCAGAGAATGAATTGTTGCAGAAAGATGCCAGAAAATCCACACTTCATCAAGAAGATAAAGAATGAACTTTGGATATGATTGATTGAACTGAACTTTGATTGAACATTTATTGTAAATGTACACATTTATGCCAAAGGGGATTGCCCCTAATTTGGCTTTCTGTCAATGCGCCTAGCAAAACATTGGTTTTGCTTTCTTTTCTTTTCTATTTCCTCCCTCACTATTCTAATTTCTCTTAGAAAATTGAATATTGTGTATATCCATAGTTAGAAGTGCATTTAGGATTACAAAATGATTATGTTAAATGATCAATGAGGAGACTAGTCTCCCAATGATCATCAGGGGGGATTGTGAATCTTGAAATTTCTCAGACTTGTGAATGTTAAAAATTTCCACATTGGGGAATTCTCCATTGGAACAATTCCCTACTGGGAACATTCCCCATTTTGACAGTGAGAACTCTACTTGGATCAGAAATGGGAGGACCTCTGCTCCACACGTATTTGGAACTGCTTTGAGGGAGAGAACTCCTTGCTAAACAATGAAAGTACTTTAACCCATACTTATAATGAGGCAAAAAGTTCTTTAAGCCATGCCTATTTTTAGAATTAATACAATGGGGTGCTAAGTACCTATTAAAGGTCAGGCAACTTGTAAACTTGACAGGAGCAAAGAGGTAAAAACTTATTCAGAAGTTTTTTCTGATTCAAACTTACTAAAGGGATTAGTCAACCCAGCAGTGTTTTTAGAATGGGTTGTCCTTTGGAAAACGTCTACTGTGATTGGTAGATGGAAGAACTTAGGGGAGGTGACATAGGAGAAAACCCCCTATATAAGAAAAAGCAGAATCTCTTGAAAGAAAGGATCCTTTTGGACAATCCTTTTGAAGAATCTCTTGAGAGAGGTCTGGAGAAGGGAAGCTCTTAGAGGACAATCTCTAAGGACGTCTCGCTGGAGCTCCTCTGAGGGGACTCTGTCCCTCTGGAGGCTCTTGAGAGAGGCCCTTTGAAACAGTCTCTGGCTGGAAGGCTCTTTGAGGAGGACTCTGGCTGGAACTCTCTCTGAGGAGACTCTCACTAGAATCCTTGCTTAGACAGACCTTGTGGTGAGTGATAAAAGACTGACAGACTGATCTCTCTCTCTTAAGACTCAGGTCTAGGCCATGTTGGCTTAAGGCCCTTCATACTTATTTCCTTTTTCTCTCTTTCTCTCTTTTCTTTAATTCCTCATTGTATTATTAATTAAATTCTCTATAAAACCCAGTTGACTTGGGTATATTCACAATTGGGAATCTTTCCATGGCGACCACCTTATATTTGATTTAAAACCAAGACACTGTAGTGAAAACATATTTTCTGCGGTCACAAATTTACTCACCCACTCTTATATCTATCACAATTTATATCTTCCACTATTTTACTCACTACAGTTTACAACTTCAACCATTTTAACTCTTACAGTTTAAGGCATTAACTCTTTTAACTGCCACAGTTTATGGCAGACAACTCTTTTAAATGCTACAGAATGAATAAACAAATGACTTACTTCCCAAGTTCTGAAGTCTAATGGAACAGGACAAGAAAGCTAGGGGGAGGAATTTAAGCATTGCAAGGGTCTAGAATTTTTTAAGGTCCCAATCATTGTACTGAACCAAAAAAAAAAGGTGTTGCTTGAACATTACTAAAAAGTTCACCTGTGTCATTTCAAGGAACCATGAAATGTTAAGAGCCAAAAAGGACCTTAGAAGTCATAAGAAAATTGGGGCACAGAAGAGAATTGTTTGCCCCAGGTTATCTAGCAATCTGGTGAGACACCTGGGCTTAGACCTGATGAGCAATGTAGGATTCTTTGCTTGAAGGTAGCTAACTGCCCCAGGTCTCCTGGACTCTGTTCTGAGCTCTTTCCATGACACCAACTCTCTTGGTTCAAAGAAAAGAATGAGTGGGGCAGCTATGTGGCTCTGTGGGTTGAGCCAGGCCTAGAAACAAAAGGTCCTGGGTTTAAATCTGGCCTCATATACTTCCTAGTTGTGTGACCCTGGGCAAGCTGCTTAACCCCCATTGCCTAGCCCTCTTTGGAATCAATACTTAGTATTAATGAAGGCAAGGGTTTCAAACAAAGAAAAGAGAAGAATGAGCTAAGGCATGATGACAGCCCCAATCTTCTCCTCCCAGTGGCATTTAAAAGTGCTCAAGCCTCTAATCAAAATCAGCTAATGTCAAAAAGCAACAAGGAAAGATTCTACTACCTTGTCTTTATCCCTGGAAGCTTCGGTTGCTGATCGTAACATTTTCAATAGCAACAGACCAGAAAATTCTTCCTGGAAACTTTGGCCCAACATTTCCCTGTTCAAACCAAAGCAGATACAATGTTCAAAAGGTGAAATCCATTTTAGCAGACACCTATAATGTTACACTCTCCTTCACTTAATATAGCTATAAAAATCCCCGGAAGATACGCAATGGGCTGTTCTTTTAATAATGCAAACTGCATGGAGCCAAGTGAAAAGATTTGTATCCAACCTTTGAGACTGTGATTCCTCATCCCTCACCAGAGTTCAGTCTTGGACCTCAGTCTGGCAAAAGGGGCTACTTACATGTTAACAATCAAAGTGTCTGTCAGGTTGCCCAAGGACCAGGCTGCTTTGGCACGGACATTGGGAGACTTGTCATGCAGAGACATCAAGATTGCATTTGCTGTGTCTGCAACAAACATGACATCCTACAGAAGAAGAACAATAAAGTGACTTGGGGAAAGCCAGGGAACATCTATGAAGTTCTCAAAGTATTTAATTTTTGGTCACAAATCACAAACGTGAATGCAAACATTCATAGGAAGTTTGTGTTTGGGAATTTATTCATGTATTAAGCTGCACTAATCACTCAAAAAAAAATCCCACAGTCCAATTAAGAAGAAGCTTTCCCTTGGTGTTCCTATTATTCACTGCATGCTTTCTTGATGGCTCCCAAGGCCCCGGTCATCTCTTTTAAAGTTTTTTTGTTCTAAACTCTTACCCTCTATCTTAAAATCAATATTGTGTATTAGTTCCAAGGCAAAAATGGTAGGAAGTGGCTGAGGCCAAATTTGAACCCAGGACCTCCTGTCTCTGGTCTAGTCGTCCCAGTCACCTCTTAATAAAAACATCCTGTAGTCTCCAGACTGAAGGCTTAGTTTTCTACAAGTACAGTACATAACACATAGTTTAGTTTATTTCGAGGGATTTCTAGAATGCTTTCCTTCTGATGAAAAGGGTCTCTTATCTTTCCCCATTTCTTCTATGGTCTTTCTATGACATATTTAGTCACAATAATAACATTTTAAAATTATTTTGAAATGACAAGCTAGATAGCTTATAGGTTGTTGTTGTTTTTTAAGATCACAAGTTCTTAATTAATTTTTCTTAATACTGTGGTGACTGCATTTCAATAACTGTCTTCTTAGGTAGTCTTAAGTAAAAAAATGGGAGGTCCTAGGCTCAAATCTGACCTCAAGATATTTCCTAACTTTGAGACCCTGGGCAAGTCACTTAACCCCAATTCCCTCCTGCTCTTCTGCCTTGGAACCAATACTTAATATCAATTTTAAGACAGAATGTAAAGGTTTAAAAAAAAATTCAATCCAACCAGCAAGTAATATATAGGATCTGTCACTATAATTATTAATGGTAACAAAAAATTACAAATGAAGTTGACTATGCATCTATATTAATTGAGACAGATCACTATATAGAAGTATATATCTGCATTTATAATGATATAGTTGGGAAATTTAAAAAAAAAATCAATCCCTGACCCTTGGCAAATCATCGAACCACTCAGTGCCCCAGGTAACTCCAAGACTCTAAGCTGCAGACATGGTGCCAGTCTGCAGTGGTACAGAGGGTATTTCTCAGTGGGTCTTCTCTACATTGATAAAAAAGAATAGGTCTGATCTTCAAAAATGCACACACATATTAAAAAGGCAAAAGCCACAATTGACTTTGGCAATGATAAAGCTGGGAGCACTCAGCAGTCCTCCACAGCACAGAATGTAACCAGCCCTTCCACTCACTTGCACCTTCCACATCAGTAGGCAGGGGGTCATCCTTAAGGAGCTGAGGGGATGGTGCATCCCCATCCTGGCCTCTCTTTGCAGGTCTCCACAAAGCAGAGGCAGGAAATGGCCAGTGCACACTTACCTGCCTGAGACAGGAAAAGAGCACATAAACACCCAGGGCACGGGCTGCAGCCGCTTTTACCAGAGGATTCTTGCTGTGATTCAGCCCCAGAAGCAGAGTGATGCACAAGATCTGTCTGTCATTCTGTCATTAACAATACAGAAAGGTGCAAGTTTGCAGCAATGCCCCATTCAGTGCCCCCAAACATCTATTTATGAGCTTCTATATACACCATACCTTGGGCTAGGCTGTGGGGAGGCAGGGAGCAAATATGTCGCTGTGCCAAGGGATCTGGAGCTGGAAAGGGGCTCTAAGAGCATCTAAGCCCAAAATTCACGTTTTAGAGGGGAAACAGGCCCAGATGGATGCAGGGATTTAACATATGGTCCTGCCATGGTTAAAACTAAACTCCACATCCTGAAGCTCTTCAAAATTACCTTCTTTGGTACCAAGAATGGCCCTGATGAAGAGTGATGCTCCTGTTCACTTTCCTTCTACCTCATTTCTGGTTACCTTCTAATGGCTAGCTTAAAGAGCATGAGAAATAGACACAAGTGCCCCAGCAAACTTGAGGGGCAAAAAAGGTTAGCCTTCCATCTCAACCAATACCATCATGAAAAGCTGGACTTCTACATTTTTCTATTCTTTTTTTTTTTAACTTAGAAATGGAAGGTCACCTTCTTTCCCCAGAGATGGTATCAAACAGTGATCTGTAAAGGGTATTCACAATCTAATTACAGATGGTAATATTTGATACTTAACATAACAGCCTCATTAAGTGTGGAAAAACAGCCACTTACCGGCAGACTACTGAAAGCCTCTGGTAAGATAGAAGAGAGGGCATCACAGGAACTAGCCTGGAGAGTTGGGTGCTGGGAGTTTTGAAGTGCTCTAGGCAAAGGGCCATTCAGCATCATAGCCCAAAACATCACCACCTACAAGAAAAAAACTGATCAATATGCAGTCCAGGGAAGAGCTAACATCGTCCTATCTCAAAGTAAGTTAGCTATATAGAGAACCTCATAATGGTTAATGTATCCACTCACTTTCATCTGTCCTGCTTATAATGACCAGGGTCACAGCATTGATATATCTGAGATTGATTCAACAATCATTTATTCAGTCCATTGTGGGTGCAAAGCACTTGGTGAGGGGCAGCAGAGGTATAAGATTCAGATAAGAGGCAATGCTGCACTCATGGACCTTCCACTCTAGCTAGAATGGAGCTGGAGGAAGTCTTGGCTTCTAAGGTCCCTTTCTAAGGCCTCTTTAATTTTGGGCCCAGAATTCTGCCTTTATGCTCCCCTGTATACATGACAGGCATTGCAGTTTGACATTTTTATGATACGTTAAATTAAAACACTCCTCAAAGAAAAAATCAAAAGTGACTTCTACAAATAAAGACGAGAAATCTTCAGGCTTTTGTACCATGGCCTCCAGACATTTTTGATTATATAACTTTTGAGTGCTCCCCAACCCTGGCCAAATGTGTTTGCTTTAACTAATTTATCAACATATGCATTTACTTTTGAACAAACAATAGCAACTTATCATTTTGGACTCAAGAGATAATAAAGAGCAATTGATTTTAGAGGTGACATGGTTAGACCTGGGCTTGACACCTGAGTGGATGGATTGGTATCGGGAGAAATCGGAGACAAGGAGCCCAATTCAGAGGCTCTGGTGATATTGTGTCAAGGTGTGATGATGACTAAGAGGGTGACTATGTGAGTGGAGAGAAAAGAACAAAGCCCAGAGAATGGAGTTAGACCTGAATGGATGTGCTAGGTAACATGACCTGGAAGGACATCATGTCAGCACCCTCAATAGTACCAGGGAAGTTTGGAAAAAATATGGATTCAAGGGCAGGGATCTGTGATGCACAATCCATCCAATGTGGGATTCTTTGTCCTGCCCCATCCAAAATGGAAAGGGGAGCTCTATTTTTCAGTCACTCCCTATGACTATAAAGTCTGTCCCAAGAGACACCTGATGCAGGCAAGAGGGGATGGAGACAAAATGCTCCTGATGATACAGTTGCTACTGTGGTTGTCCAGGTAAACAGGCAGTGGTTTGGATTCTAGGTTATGACTCCCCTGAAGGGCCACTGCCTGGCTCAGAGAGAGAAAGCTGGCAATATACGCAGCAAAGGAAGGAGGCAGAGTGAGGGTTAGGGGACTAAGGACAGCTATGACTACACTGGAGGTAAGCCCATGATTGTCTCCATGAGGGGGATGCAATCAATCTCCCCCTCTCCCCACCCTTCCTACAATTCATTGATCAAACACTCTTGGGGTTCAGGCCACATCCCCCACCTGAGGAGGTCCAAGCCTCTCTTTGGAGAACACTACCTTAACAGACCTTCTAATTCCTAGTGAGCAATATAATTTTTTCCCTTATCTTTGTGAAATGGAAGCTTTGTGAGGGTAGGGATTGTTTCAATTTTGTCTTTGTATCCCCAGTACCAAATGCTGTGCTGACACGGAGCAGTAGGGGCTTCATAAACACTGACTAAAAGACTTATTTTCAAAAATCCTGAGCCACAGGATTGTATGTAGAGGGGAACAACAAATAGCAGCGAGCATACATAAACCCCTCATGGCTGCTTCACAACATATCTGGCAATAGGTCAAATTTCACAGCATTTGTAGACACAATGTGGTGTGATTAACTCTAATCAATCAACCCACAAGCATTTATGAAGGGCCTTCTCTAGAGCAGGCACTCATAACTACAGTCAAGACCCTGACCTATATACAAAGAAATGGCAATGCCCAGATGAACAGTCATTCACTTACCAAACTGACTGGGACTCTCTGACTGGGGGGAACAGTTGATTCTGCTTTATATTGCTGGATTAAACCTGTCCCCAGCTCTTCTAGGAGCTGCCCCAAAAAAAGAGAACTGGATTAGCAAAGGATACTGTGAAAATGGTCACCCATAGTTGATTATCTTCAAGCTCATTGTCACAAAATCTCCCAACAAAACTAATTCTCTACTGATTTCCATTCTTTTGTAAAGAATTCAAGTTTCAACACAGAGGATTCAAATAATCAAAAAAATCTAACCATCAGTTGCCCAGAGTAAACCAACATCAATGATATCAGTGCTCTCAGAATAGACACACAGAACTATAAACCAGAAGCATCAAATAAATGACCTGCTGGCAACAATCCAAGTGTAGCCCAAACCAGATTAAAAGAAAATTGGCAAAAATTTAATGAAATAAAGAAAAATACTATAAAACTAAAATAATATTCATTTATGATTTTCTAAGTCAATATGCAGGCCTCAGGTTATAGTGGACTCTATTTCCATTGAATTTAACCTCACTGCTACAGACCACAAGCATTTATTATTAAAACAAGTCACAAGTGCCTTAAGAAACTAAAGAACTGATAGGTATGTAGGATATGGAATGAAAAGAAGGAACAAACAGTAGAGGCTGATGAGGAAACATTACTTTTGCACCATGAAGCTGAATGGATGGGTCCGTTTCCTCCATGCATCTGCAGGCCACCTCACCAAGCTCCATCAAGTAGCCCTGGGCCATTACAAAATAGCCTTTCACCAAAAGAGCCAGCACCTACAGGGAACAAAAACATACAGGGATAGGCTAAACAATCATCATAACTTGAACTCCCTTCGAAAAAGAATATTTTATACCAGCTCTCTGCAATAATGTTTGAAAGCCTAAGAAAAAACTCCATGAAATATGAATGGAGCTTTGCCTTCATCAAATGTGGTTACTCCCTTCATTGGGGTAGATGGTAGCCCATCCACCCCTTTCCCTCTGGTGGAACTCTTCTCCATGGCCTCTTTTATTTCCTCAGTGTGTCTATCCATAGTGGTGGAGCCTTCTCCTGGGCAGGCTGTCCACATGTTGTTATCCTTCACTTTTGGCAAATAACCAGCCACTCATTTTTGGAGAATTTTACATGAATCACTGCTGGCTGGGTAGTTGCCTATTTTCACTCACCCCATGCCTTTCCATTGATTTTTGGGTGACTCTTCAGAGACTGTTCTAGTTAATGATTCACAGCTATATTGTGCCACTGGATGAATACTGTTAAAAAAGATTTGAGTTTTGTTTCATGGAGAGATCTGGGGGTTAGTGACAGCACTGAGCACTTTCTCAAGTAGAATCTAGTCCCTTTTCCATCTATTAAATCCCGAATCTAGTTCATCAACTCTATGAAGTATCTGTCCAACACATGTATTGTTTTTGGTTTTTTACTTTAGAATTATTTCATGTTGTTTAGTTGTTTTAGTCATGTCTGATTCTTCATGACCTCATTTGGGTTTTCCTGGTTTGCCATTTCCTTCTCTTGCACATTTTATAGGAGAGGAAACTGAGGCAAATAGGGTGAAGTGACTTGTCCAACTAATAAATGTCTAAAGTCAGATTTGAACTTGGGAAAAATGAGTCTTCCTGACTCCAGGTCCAGCATTCTATTCATGGTACCACCAAGCTGTACTACTTTACAAATTTCAAGTAACTACTTTATATACTTCATGACACTGATGTACCACAATCAGATAGCCATTAATGCTTTTCCTCTCAATTATTCCAAATTTTTCCTATCACTCATTTGTATAGTTATTTGCTTCTTATATCTCCTCCACTAGACTATCAGCTCCTTAAAGGTAAGAAATATTGTTTGTTTCACCTTCCTTTGTATTCCCAGTGCTTATTGCCTGAGACATAGTAGGTACTTGATAAATAATGACCTGACTATCTCCTTACAAAGAACCTTAGATTTGGAGTCAATGGACCCAGGTCAAAACCCAGCTTTGCTGCTTATTATCCACTACCACCCTTATGATCTTGAGCATCCAAAAAAGGAAGTTATAAGCCTCAATTTCTTTATGTGTAAGATATCTGTAGGGGCTTGGACTGGACTATCTCTAAGATCCCTTTCAATTAGAAATCTCACAATGTGTTATTACATAGTTAAAACTATGTTGGTATAAACAGGCCTTTTAAAAAAATTTCTTCACTGGAGCATATTCTACCAGATGGGACTCCTAAATCAAAGGACAGGATCAGTTTTATAACATGTCTGAGTATTGCCAGATTGCTCTATAGAAACACTGCACCAATTAATATTGCCAAAGCAATACAGAAGCAAGTCAAAGTATCCCTTTCTCCTACAACCCTACTTCCTACCAACACCAGGTTATTTTTATTTACTGATCCTTAAATACTTCAGTGGCTCTATGATCTTAGACAAGAATGACCCTGACCCTGGAAATGACTGAACAAAAAAGGACTAATAGCAAATAAATAACTACCCCTAATAAATAAGAAGATGGGAAGAGAACACTTAACAGTTCTGGTAAACTCAAGCTGCCCACCTCAGATGAACCACATCATGGGGCCTGATGTGATGGAAAAACTTTAGACAATGGCAGAAATGCCACAGGTCTGGAGAAGGGAAAAAATCCTGATTTTCAATAAAAAGAGAGCAGAATCTGCAAACTCTGGGACAGTAAGCTTGACTCCAGTTCTGGAGAAGATTTTAGAACTCATCTTTGATCATCAAAGAAATGGATGATGAACATCTACAGAGGGAAGTGATGATTACCAAGACCCAGAATGGCTCTAAGAAGCACAGGCCATGCCAGACTAGGGAATATTCATTAAGCATCTCCTACATGCCAGGCACTATGCTGATTTACAAACATCACCTCACATGATCCTCCAATTTCCTTTTCTAATTGGACAAATAAACTAGCAGATGAGGGGGATGCAGTAGATATAGTTTACTTAATTTTGGCAATTGGATAACATTTCATCCTATTCTTGTGGAGAAGATGGGAAAAGTACAGATCAGGTGATAACATAATCAGATGGATTCAGGAATGGTTGGGTGGCCAGACTCTTAAGTATGGTGATTAATGGTATTATGTCATGGTGGCAGGAAGTCTCTCCACAGCAGCACCCCAGGAATCTGTATATGACCTGGAGGCTGCTTTAACATGTGCATCAATGACGTGGATAAAGATAGAAATGGAAAACTCATCATATTTACAGACAACACCAAACTAAGAGAGATCCCTCAGACCCAGGATGGCAAAGTCAAGATACAAAAAGATCTTGGCAAGTTAGAGGACTGAGGCTGAATTTAATAAGATGAAATTCCATGGAATAAATGTAAAATCTTAGTTAAGAACAAAGATGAAAAGAGGTATGGACAGAGAGAAGTTATTCTGAAAAATAAATGGGAACTTTAGTGGCTTGCTAACTAGTAAGTCAAGCAATAGGATATAGCTTCAAAAGAGCCAATGAGGTCCTGAACTGGATTAAGCTAATGAGAACAGAGAAATGAGAGGCCCACTTGTCAGCCCTCCCCTGAAGTGTGATTTTTCAGTTCTGGGACTATGGTTTATGAAGACCATTGTTAAGTTAAAGAGTGTTTGGAGGAGGGCAAGAAGGAAGCTTATGGGCCCTGAGTCCATAACATATAAGGATGAGCTGAAGGGCCCTGAACATGTTCAGCCTAGAGAAGAGAAGACCCAGGTAGAACATGATATCTGCAAGTATTTGAAGGATTATCATGTTAAGGAGGGATTAGACTTATACTGTTTGGTCCCAGAGGGAAGAATCAGAAAACAAATGGGTGGAAGTCCCAGAGGCAAATTAGGTTTGGTATCAAGAAAAACTTCCTAACAAAAGAGAGGCTCTCCCTCCCTGGAAGTCTTCAAGTAGAGTCTGGACAAATCTTTGTCAGGTATCTCACAGTGAGGATTCCCTGAGGGTGCAGGCTGTACTAGAAGGTTCAAGAGGAAGAAGCCTCCCAATTCTGAAGCTCTGGGTTTCTGTGAGTTCCAAAAGCAAGGAATGACTCTGACTGATACCCTTAAATGACTGGTTCTTGGTGTAAATACAGTATTTAGACTCTCTCACCTGTAAGGATTCCAATCGAACTGGAGATGGTTCATATATGTTTCCAATAGTACAGCTAGTATCGCTATCAGAACAAGGATCTTCTCGGGGCAGTACAACAATGGAGATGCAGAGACGGATGAGCCAGCAGGGCTCACCACTGGAACTTGCTGGGTTATCTGTGGATTCCTCTGAAGGCTCTGTATAGGAAGCATCTCTGCGCCAGTCAGAAGAGCCGAGCCACGATGTGGTAGAACCACTACTAGTTAACCCAGAAGAACAAGGCTGCTGTAAAAGCACTTGTACTTCAGGCAAAGGAGCCTGAGCCGATACTATAGCCCCTAAGAGGGTCAGACTAGAGACCCGGACGTTGACATCTGCAAAGAAGACAGTGAGAGGTGGGCACCATGCAAAACAATCATTAGAAAAACCGAGGCAGAGGAAGTACATGAGGAAAACAGAAATTTATAGCTCAAAAGGACCCTCCAGGCTAACTCTTTCTGTTCTCTGTTTACAGATGAGGATAAAACAATTTATTCAAACTTATCCTGATGCTGAAGTTTCATTTCCAAAGAGAATATTTGTGGCTTATGTGTAGATTATGTAGGAGACAATCAAAGATTTAAATGTTATAGTTTTGTCAAAGTATGAAATCAGAAATCAGAAGAACCAGATTTTATTCTTAATGTCAGTGTGGAATATGACCCTGAGCAAGTTATTCTGCATCTCCTAGTCTATCTCTAAAAGGAGAATTTCATTACCTTCCACCTCCCCTAGATTGGTATCCAACAGATGCGAATAACTACTGTAGGATTTTAATAATAACCAAAAGAGAAGGAAAAGAAAAAAGTTTCTTTTAGTCAAGTGAGCAGAGCAAAGAGAGCCAGAGACTCACACCTGCAACATTTTTACCAAACGTACAAGCTCCCAAAAAAGAGCCTCTTTTATCTCCCAAGCATCCTTACGTAAAATGAGGATGTAACTTAAAAGGATGCTGGAAATGTAGCTCGGTTGTGGCAAATTTTCCATCTGCACACCTCATATGAGACAAGTACATCTGGTAACTGGATCATAATCCCATTTCTCTTCCCATTAATAACTTGTGGGTGGTTTCGGGATACACGGAGTGCCTTGAAGTGGCTGGGGAATCTACAGTTCCCTATCCCATTTCCTTCCAGTGTAGCTCAATGACACTACAAGGGCAAGACAGGTTCCAAAGTGGCATTACCTCTCCCCAAAGACTGTAAGAGATCCACCACATGGACTGAAGGTGGGGAATAATAAACTCCATAATCCCATGGTCCCTTAGGGGGTACTCTCTGAGTAAGTGGTCATTTTTTTGTTTTTTGTTTTTCTTAGCTTATATCTCACTGGGACGAGCCAAAAGATGGAGAAAGGCTTTGTGCATATGTTCTTACTAACCTGTTATTTAATCATATTGCTTATAAAATCATGATTGAGCTGAACACATCACCAACCTTTATGGCGGATGTAGGGCTTTATCTGGTTCCAGACCTTGGTTAGCAGATTAGGTTTCAGACGGTTATAAGGTGCATTTGATACTAAGTTTGCAAGGCACTGCAAAACACAAACATGAAAAAATAGCATCTCACACACAAGCCAATAGTTTTAAATAAGGCATCATCAACTGGCAAGAAAACATTTAAGAAACACTTCTGAAGATTTGTTCACATAAAAATTATGCCAAAAAAACAAACAAAAAAAAAACCTAAAAGGACTCCAACCCTTTACCCTTGGAAGAATTATGTATTTTAAATTGGTCCTTCATCTGGACAATATTTAGATCTGCCTGATAATTTAAATCCTTTGAAGGACGAAAATTTTCTGAAATTACTTGGAAATGAAATGCTAAGATGTGTTCGCATTTATAAATATTGGAGGACAATATGGAACTATGCCCAAAGAGCTTTAAAAGACTGCCTGCCCTTTGATCCAGCCATACTACTGCTGGATTTATATCCCAAAGAGATAATAAGGAAAAATACTTATACAAAAATATTTATAGTTACGCTCTTTGTAGTGGCAAAAAATTGGAAAATGGGGGATGCCCTCCTATTGGGGAATGGTTGAACAAATTGTGGTATATGTCAGTGATGGAATACTATTGTGCTGAAAGGAATAATGAACTGGAGGAATTCCATGTGAACTGGAATGACTTCCAGGAAATGATGCAGGGTGAAAGGAGCAGAACCAGAACATTGTACACAGAGATGAACACACTGTGGCACAAGTAGAAATGCAGAAGAAAAATATATGATTGATCACATGGTTCAATGGGTATATGATTGGGGATTTTGACTTTAAATGATTACTCTATTGCAAGTACTAATAATATGGAAATGGGTTTTGAACAGTGATACATGTATAACCCAGTAGAATTTCCCATCAGCTCAGGAGGAAGGGAGAGGAAAAGAGAGGGAAAAAACATGAATCATGCAACCATGGAAAATATTCTTAAATTAATTTAAAAAAATATTTACAAATACTGCCTTAGTAAAAATCACCACTAAGTTACATTTGTAGGTTCTGAATTTCCCTTGTATAATATGAAAATACTCCTAAATCAAATTACATTGCTATGGCAACATTTTGAAAGGTCCATAGTTCCATTTACCTTAATTATCTGAGTAAGGGTTTGAGAAGATGATTCAGCCACCAAAGCTAACAAAAGACATCGATGTAACTCACGAATACTGGAAGCAATGGTCACTGAGAAGGGAGTGAAAGCCCTTTTGTGGTCACTTGTATCTTCAGCAACAGAAAGAAACTGCTTTGAGCCATCTAAGATGGCTGACAGCACTTGCAGAGCACAGGCACGAGTCTGAAATTTCAAGTTAATTCACATTTGTTATCAAAGAAAGCAAGTCACTTCTAGTTTTCAAACTTCTAGACTCTGTCATTTTTTCTATCATTAACAAAGAGGCTTCTACTTAAGATTTATTTTTATGTTCATTTTTTTATCTTCCACTCAGGTTACATGATCCAAACAAAGCTGAAGTATTTCTGTTACTTTACTTTGTAACAGATATGACTTTTATACTTCACTTCAAAATCTGAAACTACTTATAGAAGTATTGTCACATATGACTTACAATGATTCTTTGCTCTCCAATCTATTTCCTATTTGATACACTGGAAGGACTTTTAATGAATTATCTTGAAGTTTCCTTTTGGAAACAATGAGCATTCAAGAAGGAGGTTTTCCAAGAAGGCTCTTCTATTATGCTAATGTTGTATGTAAATATATGAGGTAGTCATGAATTTGTTAGCAGGCAATCTCAAAGCTGCAACCCCTCTATGTCTTAGCAGGTAAATCCTAAGGAATTGCCATAAAAATCTGACTAGATGGCTAACCTGAAGTCAACTAGCTATTAAATATCAGAGGAAGGATTTGAAACTAGGTCTTTAGGACACTTAGCACAACACCCTAACCTACTACACCACACTTTCTCTATTCCTGAATATGTCATCATATTTTTTTAATTCAAATATATCTTATTTTCCCAATTACATGTAATAAAAATTTCCAACATACATTTTCCAAAATTATACGGTCCAATTCATCTCCCTCTCTCTTCCCTCCCCCAATTTGGAGATAGTAAGTAATTTGATCTGGACCATATTATCATGCAAAATACACATTCATATTGGTCACTGTTGTAAAAGCACATTCATACAAAACCAAAACTCCAAAATAAAACTGTAAATAAACTGATGTGAAATACAGTATGCTTTGATCTGCATCCTTTCTCTGGAAGTGGATAGCATTCCCCATCCTAAGTCCCAGAACAATGCATTGCTGAGAGTAGCCAAGTTTTCAATTGATTTATCATCATATTAAAAGAGTAAATCTTCAGAGGAAAATTATAACTCCGATGCCCCCAAGTAATGTGAGTATAAACTATTTATAAGGTGAAGATCAAAATCTAAGTTTCTCAGGGGAAAAACTATTTCATTTTTGTCTGTATCAACCCAGTCTTGCCCACAATAAGGCTTATTTTCCATTTAGCACACTTCCCCACTGTCAAACAGGCCATTCACTTCCTATGGCCATATAGCTTCTTCCCAGAAGGCAGTGAGCAAAGCCAAACAGAAGTCAGCAGGAATCATGGTCAATGTCTTTCCTTTATAACAATTATGTTGGCCCACAAAACCACTGTCAGGGGGAGGAAGAGGACATGGTGCTGCTTTAGAACAGCTGGTTGGTTTAACAAGTCATAAACACCTCGGTTCAGATCCCATCTGAGACACTTCCAAGCTGTGGGATCCTGGGCAAGTTGCTTAACCTGCCATCATTTTCTCAGCTCTAAAATAAAGAGATTAAAAACAGAACTAACCTTACAGGTTTGTGATGAAGTCAGCTAGTATTTAGCCTTACTTGGAAAAGATACAGGATTCCAACTCTAGAAGCTTAGTCTATGAATGCCCCTCCCTTGGGGAAAATGGGAGGTTTTGAATTCCCATCTAACAAGTCCCTGCACTACTGGCCATCCATGCAAAGCCAGAAGAATGAATCTCAGATCAGAACTCCCATCAAAATTAATGAGAATTCTGTATTTAAATTAACAACTGTCTATTGTTTAGAGGTTCCTGAGGAAATTCTCTTACCTTTGGAGAGGGGTCTTTTAATGAAATCGTCATCAAGGACACAGACTGTGGGCTTCCTATACCAGGGGTATCAGGAACAAAAGCAGACCAGTAACCATAGAGAACTTTCTTCTCTATTGATTTTATCGTGGAAAGGAAGCAAGCTAAAGCTCCCTGGCGGACTTTGGCCTGGTAAGATCTTAAACAAAAACAAATGAAAGGCTTTAATGAAATAGCTCAAGAAGATCCCTCAACCCCAACTGGACTCCTTCTAATGAGACATACTCAGAAACTCGGCTTTTTAAATAAACCCCAAAGATCACACAGTGATTTTATCTTTACTACAAGAAATCTAATCAATAGCTAGTGGGAGATCAGCCATTTAAGAAGGGGATGCAAAAACAACAAAAAAAAATTCAAATACCAAGGTGGGAGTGCCCTATTCCCAGGTGCCCACCTCATCTTGCTCTGCAGGCCTCCTTCGGCATCAGAATAGTCCGACTCACTGCTGCTGATCCTTTTCCACGTGGCATTGCTGAGATAAGAAGCTGCTCGATCTCGGGCTGCAGGGCCACTTCCCTCAGAGGCCCCACTCTGAGCACTCAGGTAGCCAGGGCCCATGGCACTGCCTTCATGGAGGGTTAACTTGCCTAGGCTATTGGCGGTACCTGCTCCTATCTCCCCATTTGGTTCTTTTGGCTCCTCTCCCTGTTGGCCCTTCTTTTGTTTGGCCTTTGCCTTCTTCCTTTTACTCTGATGATAAAGAACAAAAAAAAAATGTCTATGATACCATCTTCCTGAATGTGCCTTCTCTTCCTCTGCACTGAATGACTGGCAAGCATGACGGCATCCTTTCTAATCTTGACCAGAATATTCCCTGTATTCTGACACTCCTGTGCACCCCACTCTTTTGCCAACCTATCTTCTAGATCCTAAGTCTCCTTTTTTCCAGAACCTCCTGTTTTGACTCAGAAACCAGCTTCTATGCAATCCCCTTCCCCAAAAATGAACCCCATGTTCCTGACTATCCTGCTGAGACATAATAACTGCCCACACAAGGTACAAAGTTTAAGGGCTCCATTGAAGGATTGCTTTTTAAACAGTTGATAATCACAGCTTGGGCCATCTGCTCATGCTCTGGTTTTAACAAGTCAATGAAAGAGTTGTGCAGCAAAGGGAGGTTCTGGGGGCTATGATGAGAAAGCGAGGGGTAGTATGACAGTGCTATGGAGGCAGGAGACAAGAAGTCCACAACCAGAGAGATGCAACCTTGATGACATTCTCAAAAAAATACTCAGGATCACAATGCCCAGCTGAGGAAGAAAGGCATGTTGATGCTGCAAAGCCTTAGTATGTGCTAAATGCCCATCCTAAGTGAGCCACTTAAGCTCTTCTTTTTAACTGATTGTACTAAAAAATCTACCCTGAGTAAAAACTGCTTATTCAGAATAGGTCTTCTCAGGCAAAAATTATAAAACAACAGAGAATGTTTACATAAGAATATGTTTTACAAAAAATGTTAAGTTCTAACCCAATAAACTATAATTATACCGCTATTGGTTTAGAGGGGTTTATTTCCATTGGCTCCTGTCTAATAGGTGATCGTCCATCATACTGTGGAAGAGGAGCTGGGTATAAAACTGCAGGCATCTCTATGTTCAATCCAGGAAGTCCATGAAACATGTATTTCTAAATATAAAAAGAAAAAAATCACAAAATCAAATATAAATATATGAATGAATTAACTTTTATTACTGTTGTTAATAAAGATGGAAAAGGTTAAGGCTGTGAAAGCTCTCGCCTTCAGTTTAATATCATCTAATCCTCAGCAAGTTTTCTAAAATTAAATAATTGCTACTTTCTCTTCTCCCTAGCCCCAACATGTTAAGCTCACTAAAAA
Source organism: Monodelphis domestica (assembly GCF_027887165.1). NCBI lineage: Eukaryota > Metazoa > Chordata > Mammalia > Didelphimorphia > Didelphidae > Monodelphis > Monodelphis domestica. The sequence goes on from NC_077228.1 coordinate 499,224,890, forward strand.
CATATCTGAAAGATATTTTCTTTTACAAACGTTACATCTAATCAAGTTTGACATTCCTAGTTTTTAATTTTAAAATGCTTAAGTTGATTGTTTCCAAAGGTTTTCAAAAGATCCTTTTCAGCTATAGTTTCTTTTGATGTATGGTACATTATTCTGAATGGGATGATTGATCATCAATGGGAAAAAAGGGTTCCTAATAACACTTAAAAGTTAAAAGAGGAGACAACTAAAACTAGACTTGAACAATTGGAAGAACATTAACTGCTCATGGGTAGGACGAGCCAATATAATAAAAATGACCATCCTACCCAAACTCATCTATCTATTTAGTGCCATACCCATGGAACTTCCAAACATTTTTTTTACTGATTTAGAAAAAACCATAACAAAGTTCATTTGGAAGAACAAAAGATCAAGGATATCCAGGGAAATAATGAAAAAAAAAATACAAAGGAAGGGGGTCTTGTAGTCCCAGATCTCAGACTATATTACAAAGCAGCGGTCATCAAAACAATTTGGTACTGGCTAAGAGACAGAAAGGAGGATCAGTGGAATAGACTGGGGGCAAGCAACCTCAGCAAGACAGTATATGACAAACCCAAAGATCCCAGCTTTTGGGACAAAAATCCACTATTTCATAAAAGCTGCTGGGAAAATTGGAGGACAGTGTGGGAAAGATTAGGCTTAGATCAACACCTCACACCCTACACCAAGATAAATTCAAAATGGGTGAATGACTTGAACATAAAGGAGGAAACTATAAGAAAATTAGGCGAACACAGAATAGTATACATGTCAGACCTTTGGGAAGGGAAAGACTTCAAAACCAAGCAAGAATTAGAAAGAGTTACAAAATGCAAAATAAATAATCTGGATTACATCAAATTAAAAAGTTTTTGTACAAACAAAACCAATGTAACCAAAATCAGAAGGGTAGCAACAAATTGGGAAACAATCTTCATAAAAACCTCTGACAAAGGTTTAATTACTCAAATTTATAAAGAACTAAATCAATTGTACAAAAAAATCAAGCCATTCTCCAATTGACAAATGGGCAAGGGACATGAACAGGCAGTTCTCAGCCAAAGAAATCAAAACTATTAATAAGCACATGAAAAAGTGTTCTAAATCTCTTATAATCAGAGAGATGCAAATCAAAACAACTCTGAGGTATCATCTCACACCTAGCAGATTGGCTAACATGACAGCTATGGAAAGTAATGAATGCTGGAGGGGATGTGGCAAAGTGGGGACACTAATTCATTGCTGGTGAAGTTGTGAATTGATCCAACCATTCTGGGGGGCAATTTGGAACTATGCCCAAAGGGTGATAAAAGACTGTCTGCCCTTTGATCCAGCCATAGCACTGCTGGGTTTGTACCCCAAAGAGATAATAAGGAAAAAGACTTGTACAAAAATATTCATAGCTGCACTCTTTGTGGTGGCCAAAAATTGGAAAACGAGGGGATGCCCGTCAATTGGGGAATGGCTGAACACATTGTGGTATATGTTGGTGATGGAATACTATTGTGCTAAAAGGAATAATAAAGCAGAGGAATTCCATGGAGACTGGAACGACGTCCAGGAAGTGATGCAGAGCGAGAGGAGCAGAACCAGGAAAACATTGTACACAGAGACTGATACATTGTGGTACAATCGAAGGTGATGGACTTCTCCATTAGTGTCAATGCAATTTCCCTGAACAATCTGCAGGGATCTTAAAAATACTATCCACAAGCAGAGGATAAACTGTGGGAGTAAAAACACCGATGAAAAGCAACTGCTTGACTACAGGGTTGGAGGGGATATGACTGAGGAGAGACTCTAAATGAACACTATAATGCAAATTCCAACAACAGGGAAATGGGTTCGAGTCAAGAACACATGTGATAACCAGTGGAATCATGCGTCGGCTATGGGAGAGGGAAAGGAGGTGGGAGGGGGGGAGGGGAGGAAAAGAAAATGATCTTTGTTTCCAATGAATATGTATGGAAATGACCAAATAAAATAATGTTTAAAATTTTAAAAAAAAGTTAAAAGAGGAAATGAGAAAAAGGAAATAACACATGCTTACCTTTAATACGGCTAGAAGAGACCCAAGCTGCTCAGTCTGTGTAAGCTTCATCTTACCCCCATTCAGAAGTGACTGGAGACCTTTCAGTGCATTTTGTAACAACTGGGGGAAAAGGAGACTAAGTTCAGGTACAATTTAAGTCATCTAGGCAGCAGGTCTCCAGAACCCTTCCAGCATTCACAACTGCTCCAAACCCCAAAGTAGAGATTTTGTTAAAAAATGTCTCTGCCAATAATGCAAGGGCAGCAAGCAATGCCAAAGCAGCCAAAGCAGCCAAAGACAACCACAGACCTGGAAATGGTAAAAAATGATGAGAAGTATGTAGAGTCCAAGGAGCCCTGCACTAAGAATCCAGAGGTCTGGGTTCTCGACCTGGATGTACCACTTACAACCTATAGGTTCTTGGGAAGTACACCAAATTCTTCTGACCCTCCATCTCCTTTTCTCTAAAATTGGAATATCATCTGTTCTTACCTACAAGGGTTGGATCAAATGTGACTATATTTACGAAAACACTTTGTGAACTTGAAAGTGTCAAATGAATATAAAGTATCATTCCAATGGATTGTGACTGATCATGTCATGGGCAGACTAGGCATTTAGTAAATGCTTGCTGAATTGGATTCTTTAGCCAGAAGGAAAGGAGCCCTCAGATTTTAGCTGCTGCTAGATACTAATGGCCAACCTTCTCTGTAAAAGTTGAGAAGGGAGTCCAGACAGCTGACTGCTGGGTAAGCAGGAAAAGAGGGTATGTTTGCTGCAGCAGCAGCTCTGCCATGGTGGTAACAGAGATGAAAAGCAGCAGATCCTCTCCCAGAGAGCCAAGGGGAAGAGCTTGGCATGGTGGTTATCCCAAGGCACAGCATAAGATACTCTGTGGATGTCTGTGTATTACGTATATATGTATGAGTATCTATGTGTGTCTGAGTGTGTTGTGTGTAATATGTCATATGTATAAGTGACCATATGGGGTGGATATGTGCATTATGAGTATGTATTATGGATATGGAAATGTGTATATGTATGATGTGTAAGGGTATATATGTTCTTAAGAGTTCTTAAGTGTGTATTTTTATGTGTGTGTATATGTGTTTTTAAGAGAGTGAGTGTGTGTGTGTGTGTGTGTGTGTGTGTGTGTGTGTCTGTGTGTAGAGAGGGCAAACTTGGTAGACAATGGCATAATTCAGTTCTTAACCATTAACTTCTATTATTTGTGAAATGTTCAGCCAGAAGAACAGTCCCAGGTGACACTCAGTAGCCCAAGTTCTACCACACGTTTTAAAGCTACATTTAAACTTTTCAATGGCAAAAAACTGCGCTCCTTTCAAGCAGCACTTTAAAGAAGCCAACTGGCTGCCTCAGTCTATTTCTTGTATTCGGCCCCTCTGGGCATCCTGTATGGCAGTAACTTACAGTCTATTAGTGAGGTATTGGAGAACACTAGGTTCCTACCTACCATGCAAAATGTGATATCGTCCATACCAGAAACTTTGGAAGACTGTAAAATAGTTAAGAAAGTTTGAAAGCAGACATTTCGGTAAGGCTCGTCCAAGTATGGCTGTCCTGGGACACTAAAACACAAGCAAAGGAGGCGATTCAAAGTCCAGACTCTTAGCTGAGAGCTTAGAAAATGCTATGAATGACCCATCTCCAACCTACGAGGGACAGATGTCCACTGGCTAATCATGCCTCCCTCCTCTGGGCAGTTGGGGAAGGGGGAGCATGCACACTGCAGGAATGATGTATGACAAACAATGAGACCTCAAGAGGGAGAGATTAGAGAATCTGAGGGAGAGAGGAAAGGTTCACTGTCTCAATAGGTGAACTGCTACCGCCATAGGTGTTCATCTTCCTATTCCCCATTTATGGGAAGCCCATAAGTTCGTGTTTAGGCTTCAGTGTCCTTAGCCAGACCATAAGCTCCATGGTCTAGAAAAGGCAAGGCCTATGTTGTATCCTTATCTGTATTACAGAAGCATAGAAACTGCTAATTTTTATATTAAAGGAACCTAAAGATCATGTAGTCTAGGCATTCTTAATGGGGGGAGGGGGGGAACCATGAATAGATTTTAGAGGGCCTAGGAACTGGTTAGAAAAAAAAAGTCCTCTTTATTTTTACTAACCACTCACTAAAATTTAGTATTTTCTTCCACTTTTTTAAAAAAGTATTCTTCAGCAAAGGGCAAATGGGATTACAAACTCTCCCAGACTACCAAAGAGGGTCATGACCTCCAAAAGGCTAAGAACTCTGATGTATCCAATACCCTCAATTTGGACATGAGGAAATCAAAGGGCAGAGGAGCCAAGTAGGGGTCATAATCTCATAGCTAGTCAGGATGAGAACCCGGGCCTCCGGGGTCCAGCGTTCCTGCCACACCAGCCTACAGTCACAAGCACAAGACCCTGCCCATAGTAGACACAATCTATGAACAATTGGATGGCACTGTGCTCTATATGAACAAAAAAAACCCAAGTCACTGCACTTGACTAGTATTTCTTTTGTTTTGTACACTCACAGAATGAACTAGATCAAATCAATGAGCACTTGGGATGTCCCATCTATATTTTGAAAAAGGGACAAAAGTAACTAAAATAGAAGCTAAAGACAGTCAGAGGAATCCCAAATTCCTTATAACACATTTTTTCCAGATGTAAAAATAGTTTAGTTTTACCCCAGTGAAATAGAAAAAGCTGTGGTTTTTGATTATTTCTGGGTTTGATTATTAACTGGGTACTTCCTAGGGGGAAGGTGGACTGGTGACTAATTTTCTGTGGTATGGTAATTGTAAAGAATATTTCCTTATGAGGTAGTTTTACGAGAAAAATGTAAAAACCACAGTCTCCTGTGACCAGATCTCTGGCAGTCAAACATGATACATTACTGGAGTATTTCACAGATTCCATTAACTACGCAACAAAATCTAAATGTAAGGTGAATTTCCTAAATTACCCCTAATTTCCGACAGGCTCTGCTCCCACCAATGACCCCAACCCCCAGGATGCATTTGACCCTCGTACCTGAGACATATGTTTGCCATACAATGTACTGCAGCTCTCCTGAGGTCAGGGTCCGACTGGCTGGAATCACTCAATTTCATCAAGATCCCATTCTCCCCAAGCAAGTCTGGAAGGTACTAGAACAAATACAGCAGCCAGAGGTCAATACAACAGCCAGAGGTCATGTGAGAGAATGTATTGGTGAATGCTCTGCTTTAGACAAAAGTTCTTTTTTTTCCCCCCTTGAAGAGGTGAGTGTGAGTGGGGTGAACAAAAAGGCAATTAAGCCCCAGAGAGCCCCTGCTCTGTGCAACTTATTATAGATGAACAAGCCAAGAAATGCTAAATGTAGCACTCGGGTCCACTGGAGATACAAAGTACCCAAGGATCCCAATGGAGGTTTGAGCACAAGTTCTAAAGCCACATCTGTAGCAGCAGTAAGCTCCATGTTCTACTTACCAGGCTGTGAACAAGTGTAGGACCAGCACAGACGAGGGAGAGCAGCTCACTCTCTGACCAAAATTCTTCTTATTTTTTTTAAACCTTTATCTTCTATCTTAGAATCAATATTGTGTATTGATTCCAAGATAAAAGAGCAAGAAGGGCTAGGCAGTGAGGGTTAAGTGACTTGCCCAGAGTCACACAGATTGACTGAGGTTCTTACAATCCTGGGCAACCTCACAAGGCCAAAAAGGCCTTATGTGGTTTCCAAACTTTTGCTCCCTTGTTCTGAAACAATTTTTAAAAAATTTTCAATTTTCAAAGCTATCTTACTAATGCCCACAATCCTTAACTCATTAAAACTACAACAGGCTTAGGAGAAGAATGATAGCCCTTGGGCAGTAAGGCTACAAACAGCTAAGAACCATCTTCTCTCTATGATTTCTACAGAATGGCCAAGAACCATTGAGAGGCAAGGAATATCTATGGGGAGAATTTCCTCCTTCCCTCCTGCTACTGGAAAGAAGAAAGGAAATACAAACTACCTTCTGACATTTGGGACCATTGTAGTAAACCAGAGCAGACAAGGCCTGAAGAATTTCCATGTGTGTCCAGGAACTACATTGTTGAAAAGCAGAGATTGTGTAAGCCAAAAGGAAATCCAGATTCTGTTCATCAACGATCACCTACCAAAAGAAAAAAAATTCCATTCTATCATAATGCTTACTACATTCACCCACATATATCCATGTGCATACCTAATTTTCCCATCATACTAACACATCCCATTTCAACTACCTGGTACATAACAAATGCTCAATCAACAGTGGTGAACAAGCCGTGAGATCAGCATCTTACCAGGTCTATGGGGCACACCACAGAGACAGAAGATAAAGTCCCTACAGAACACACATTTGAAGCAACTAAATGCAAAAGTATGTCTTGCACCTGTCTCCTCCTTTCTACTGCCACCACCTTACTGGATGCTGAAAGAGCCTCACAGTCTTCTGATCTGTTTCTTCTTTCTAGTCCATCCTTCCTAATGGTGGCCAGGTTTGAACATCTTCCTTCCGATATCTCCCACCATGGCCTGGCTCTCAGCGGCATCCATCATCTGGTTCTGACTTTTCATCTTTGAGTTGTGTTATATGTATGTGTGAGTGTGTATATATGTATATGTATCATAGTTACCCCATGGGGGATGCCCAATGGGCACTCCAACTAAACTAGACACCTAGAATTTCTATTTTTGTTTTGTCATGCTCCCCCTCTTCCCTAACCCCTGCTGGACATGCTCCCTCGCTCCCTAATTCTCTTAGGTGACTCTTATTTTTCCTTTTATTTAATCATTTAATATTACAGAGTATAAGCTAGTGACGCACTGACAGAGTTCCTTGAAAGCAAAGACTTTTCCTCCTTGTATTCCTAGCAGCTGGTATGGTGCCTTGTACACAATAGCTGCTTAAATCACATGTGTTTTATCAAAAATCTTTTTGGATCAAACCTGTGATTTCACAGAAATTATTTTAACTGACTATGAGCCAAAATATAAGCTAATGTCAAATGCTTGGGTTAAATGCTAAGTGCTGAGGGACATTAGGAATCCTTCTCAACTAACCAGGGCTACAGAAATGATTTATACCTGACAGCAATGAATATTCAAACCAATAACACAGGATGTCCCCAAAGAATAAGACTTTTGTGACATCTATAGACACTGCCCCTTGCAATTTTCCAACTGTATTAAATCAGAGGTGGGTAGTGAAAGAGCCAGCTTTGGAGTGGACAAAACCTGGGTTTAAGTCCCACCCCTGACACACACTTGGCTCTATGACCCTGGACATTCATATAAACTTCAGTGCTCCAAAGTAATTCTACAAAAATAAGCCACTGGCTTTTAGGATATCATTTAAGTTTGGCAAAGCCTTTTTGTTAACTCTTTTGACCATCACAACTGCCCTGTAAAATAGGTCCTCTTCTCATCCCCATTTTACTCATGAGGAAACTTGACACACAGAGAAGGATGACTCTCAGAACTCAGGACGAGAAGGTGCCAACTGCATCAAAAAAAGGGAGTTTCCATACCAAGGAACTAACTCCTTCTATCAATCAAATTCTAGATCTAGGCTCCATCCCTATAAAAATCTTAATTTTGATCACAATCAATTTCCTTTTAGAGAGGGAGGGATTTCACATTCACAGCTGTCTATGCTCACATACACAGAAAAAGCAATCCTGAAGCAGCTAGGTGGTACAGTAGAACGCCAGGCCTAGAGTCATGAGGACCTTCTTCATTTGCCTAGCCCCTGCCTTTCTGCCTTAAGAGTTGTTACTAAGGCAGGAAGTAAGGGTTGAAAAAATTAATAAATCCTATATATCTGTCTAGCATAATTAATTTTATGAAGACTTTTCAAAATCATCTCATTTGATGATAGCCTTACTGGTATTGTACTCTGCATTAAAATATATTAAACGTATTTAACCATTTGTGAAAGATGCTGGAGAAAAAAAGAAAGCCATAACATAACACGGGCTGGGAAAAAATAAGATGGTATAAAATAAATACTTTTAACCCAGTAGAAAAAGTAATTTTTAAAGTAGTCATATATATTTTTTTGTAAATCATGATTTTAAACGTAGAAGGGACCTTAAGAATCATCAAGTCTAACCTCATTTTATAGCTGAGGAAACTGAGGAACAGAGGGTAAAGTAGCTTGCATAAGCTCCCCCAGTTACCTATTGTTTGAGGTGGCATTTGAACCCAGATCTCCTGACTTTGAGCCAGGTTCTCCTTCCCTTATTCTACACTGACTCCTAGATCAACATTAGCCACATTCATCCCTCCAACAGAAACCAACCTCAACACAACTAAACAATGACAAGATGTAGAGAAAAAAAATCAACATTTCAGATCATTCTCTGTGGACTTATATTCGTCAATAAGAAGAAATCAGACACAGTGGCTCACATGCAAAGGTTGCAATGAGAGAGAAATAGGGTTTGAATCTTGTCTCTGATGCATCTTTGCCACATGACTATAAACAAGTCACTTATTAGCTCTGAGCTTCACCAAATTCTCTAAGATCTCCTTACTAATTTACAGGCCTGGCTGGGATGAGTAGAGTCACCATGCTCATGAAATCTCAGAGAGGTCCTTGGCTTTTCTTGGTCAGCTTTTTTTCCTTCCCCAAAGCCAAGCCCAGGAGATGCTCTTACCTGCAATCTGTTAAGGAGATGGTGAATAAGTTGAGAAACTTTGCTGACTAGATGTTCCTGATTGAGATGGACCAGTCGACAGGCCTGGACCAGTAAAGCACTAACATCCTACAAAAAGAATAAAAATTGTATGAAATACATCACTGAACAAGCAATATGTTTGGTCCAATTCAATCCCTCAGAATATATGGCAAATCAAGAGCCAAAATTAGCATTCTAAAATGGGGAAAAGTGACATAGGAGGAAGAAAGGGCAGTGGAAGAACAGTGACATTGATACTAAAAAGGAAAAACTAATAGCATAAAACACAACAAGGCAGAAAGAACATGAGACCAAAGGTGAGAAAAGCTTGACAAGGCAGGTTGGAGCTCCTGCTAGTTAGTATGTATGTGTTTATGTACATATATACATACATGTATGGGTTGTATACCATAGACATGAACACATGGTCGTGTACATGATATATATGTGTGTTGGTGTACACGTATATGGTTTCCCTCATCACATGTCTGTAGTTATACATGTGTGTACACACATGTGATATATACATCTACATACACACACAAACTATGAGTTCCTCTGGATCTTAAACTAGACTTTAATTTTCTTTGTGTCATAGACCCCTTGGGCAATTTGATGAATAACGTTTTAACTGCACAAAATAAGATCCACAGGATGCAAAGGAAATTAATCATACCCAAATAAGGATGTAATCCCCCTCCCCCCCTTCAAGTTCAGACTTTCTGAAATGTGTGTACAGATCTCTCACTAAGGCCATTCCAGAGCTAATAGTCTATGATTCTCCAGCTTTATTTCTGATTTCAGACTGCAGCACTTTGTACAGATTCTAGTGATCAAAGCATTTTGAAAGAACAAATTGATATGCCAAAAAAGCTTTCATCGTGACTAAAAGAACCAAAGGAATAAGTAAAATTACGATTTAGTGGAAGGTCTGAAATGGAAACAGCCTGATAACGGGGAAAGAATACTGGCTCTGGATTAGAAGGTGGCTTCTTGAGTTTCATGTCCCTGGGTCTCCAACAGTGGGTGAATAAAAATCTATTAGGCATCTATTAGGGGCCAGGCCTGCCCTCAAGGCTCTCCCAGCTAGGGGGAGAGAGGAAATGAAAACAACTCTACATAAGCTCCAAGTGGGATAAAAGGGAAATAATGAGCAGTAGAGAAGGCACTATTAGACTGAAAGGGAATGGGGATTTCAGTTGGGACTTGAAGGAAGCCACGGAGCCTCAGTTGACTCATTTGTAAAATGGGGAAGGTAGCCCTAGAGGTCTTTTCTGGCTTTGCTCTTTATAGGCATGTCAGCAATCTCTGCCTAATGGAGAATTTCAGTTCGAGGCTTAGAAGTCAGTTGAGACGCGGGTTCGAATCCCAAACCAGGTCGGTGACCGCGGAATAAAATGAAATAAAATGACTCCACGTCCACGGTCCTCTGTTTCCCCATTTGTAAATGCTGGGTCATGGCCCCGGCTATGCCGATCCTTACAGGGGTGGGAGACCCCGGTCGACGTGTCAGGGGGCACTTAGGCGGGCTGGGCACTAGCTAAGGGGGAGCAGCAGGACCGTTGGGATCGAGGTCGGGGCGGTTTCTGGTAAGCTACGGCAGGAAACCGTCACAACGGAAGCGGAGTCCAGGGCCCCAGAGAAGGTGGGGGAGTGGGATGGGGGGTCGGGCCCCGCTTCCCCGGTCGCCCCCCTCATCTCCAGCCGCCCGGCCTCTACCTCGGCTGTGACACCCCCGCCGCCCTCGCTGTAGTTCTCGGAGATGAGCTGGTCGAACAGCAGATGAATCTCGGTGCGGGCAGAGCTGCTGTCCGCGGGGCGAAGAGAACCCAGGCGGGCCGATAGGCGGCGGAATCCGCTCCCGGGGCCCGGCGGCGGGTCCCGGGCCCCACACACCGGCGCCCCGGCCACCTGCACCGCCGCCATCTTCCCTCCCCCCGCCCTCCGGCCCTCCCTATGGCAACGGAAGAGCACTTCCGGGGGCACGCGTCCCCGCCGCCGCCAGAGAACCCGCTGTTTCCATGACGACGGGACGCCGCCAGACAGCGACCCGGAAGTACCCTATATGGGTGCCTGGCTCTCTCGGAGACTGAAGGAACCGTAGAGAAACCGACTCTTCCTCCCTGTGCTTCTCTGTGAGTTTGAGTGGTCCCGTGGAGTCCGCCCGTTAGACCACAAACATTTATTAAACGCTTACCATGTACAAGGCTGGGGTAGTCTTTGTCCTTCTAGCTCTCTATCCTATACAGCAGGGCCTCCTCCTCCTTTTTTTTTAAACCCTCACCTTCTGTCCTAGAATCAATACTGTGTATTGGTTCCAAGACAAAAGAGCGAAAAGAACTGGACTATGGGGGTTAAGTGGCTTGTCCAAAGTCACAGGACTAGGAAGTGTCCGAGGCCAGATTTAAAACAATCTCCCATCTCCAGGCCTGGCTCTCTAACCACTGAACGACCTAGCTGCGCCCCTACACCTTTAATCATTAGTGATTATGGTTTCCCCACGGTGACTGTTAGAAATATCTTCTGTACCTTCTCACCCTGCCCCCCATCTCCCTAAAATTGAGCCTATCTTGGGGCAGTTGGGTAGCTCAATGGATTGAGAGTCAGGCCTAGAGATGGGAGGTCCTAGGTTCAAATTTGGCCTTAGACACTTCTCAGCTGTGTGACTCTGGGCAAGTCACTTGACCCCTATTGCCTAGCCCTTACCACTCTTCTGCCTTGGAGCCAATAACTCCAAGATGGAAGGTAAGGGTTTTTTAAAAACTAAATAAATAAAATTGAGCCCATCTGTAATCATTAATAAGTATTTATTAAGCTTCTACTGTGTGCCAGAAGGCACAGTCTCTTCTCTATTCCTTCCCTCTTCTGTCTTTGTCTTCCAGATCTCATCTCCTAAATTGCTGAAAAAATCCAGCCTATCCATAATAACAATATCAGACCTATCTTTAAAAAACAAACATTAAAAAACTTCATCTCTGCTGTTCCCTAAAGCTATTATCCTATATCCTCTCCTTCACTGCTAAACTTCTAAAGGAATAGTCTATATCAGCAAGGGTCCCCAAATATTTTACATAGGGGACCAATTCACTGTCCCTCAGACTGTTGGAGGGCCAGACTATAAAAAAAAAACTATGAACAAATCCCTATGTACACTGCATATATCTTATTTTAAAGGGGAAAAAATGGGAACAAACACAATATTTAACATAAAGAACAAGTAAATTTAAATCAACAAACTGACCAGTATTTCAATGGGAACTATGGGAACTATAGAATATCCTACACTCTGAGTCAATTTTTCTCTCTCTTGACATCATTGTTTCCTAGGGATTCCAAATTGCTATTAGTAAAATACCGCTGCAGCACTGGCTGTGATGGGCTTCTCACAACTTGCACAGGCCCATCACCACCACCACTTTACTGGACAGCAGTATACACAGTGTGGAATCCCCTCCCCCAGATCACAGCTCACCATGCTGATGTCTTCCATTGTGCAGCCACATAATCCTTTGCACAGGGCTTCATTCTCAGAAAAAAAGGCACTATGCAAAGGATTATGTCACCAGAAGTTGTACTATATGTGATCGATGCCATGCATACAGTGTTCCTCTCACTGACCACCAATGAAAGAGATGCCTCTTCCAGAAGTGTGGTGGGGGCTGGATATGGCCTCAGGGGGCCGCATGTGGCTTGTGGGCCATAGTTTGGGGACCCCTGCTATATGTGCTATTATCACTTCCTTCCCACCTATTCATATCAACCCCTTGAAACCTGGCTTGTCACTACATCACTTTACTAAAACTTCCTTTTCCAAGGCCATTTGTAACAGTGCCTAGCACATAGTAAGAACCTAATGAGGGCTTCACATCAATAACCTAATTGATAAATCTAAAGGCTTTTTCTTAATTTTGACATTCTGACATTCTGAAAACAATCACATTCTTATTTAAAGTGGCTTCACAAAAGTTCAACCCTAAAGCTCCACTGTGATGTAGAATTGATACTGAGTTCTCTACATCTATGCTCAGTAAATAAACATTTATTAAAGACCTACTACTATGTGTCAGTCATGGTGCTAAGAGCTAGAGGAACAAAGAAGGACAAGGCAGTCTCTGCTTTCAAGGAACTCATGGTTTAGTGGGGAACACAGCATACAGAAAACTATGTACAAAGCTATACACTATATAAATTGGAGATGATTAAGAATGAAGGCATTCCAGAGTGAAATGAGCAGAACCAGGAGAATATTATATACAGAAAGTAAAACATTGTGGAACGATTGAATATAATGGACTTTGTACTACTGGCAAGGGGATGGTCCAGGGCAATCCAGAGGGACTGAGAGAGACTGATGTCCACATCGAGAGAGGGAGCTGTTAGAGTAGAAACACAGAGAAAAACCATATGACTTATCATGTATTTATATGAGTACATGGTTTGGGGTTTTGGTTTCAAAAGACTGCTCTATTGCAAAGATGAATAATATGGAAATAGGTAACAAGTTATAACATTTGTATAACCCAGTGGAATTGCTTGTCAGCTCTAGGAATGGGGAGGAAAGAGGGGAGGGGAGGTGCCATGTAAACATGGAAAAATATTTTTTAAATGAAAAGTTTTAAAAATTAAAAAAATAAAGGTAAAAAAAGGGTAAAGGCATTCAAAACTAAGTGGATAAGGAAGAATTCATATTCAAAGACTTTCTAGTTTGTCACACAAGATGCTCCATCTCTCAATTCTGGGAATTTTCACTGGCTTTTCCTCATGTTTTTGTCTGAAATGATCTCCTTCCTCATCTTCATTTCCTGGCTTCTTTGGCTCCTTCTTTGGCTTCAAGTCTCATCTAAAATCCCAGCTTCAACAAGAAGCCTTAGGTGCTTATGAGAAATTGATCTCCCCAGTGTTTTATTCTCTTCTCTTTCCATTTTCATACCGAAGGGAAACCTAGATATCTTTAATAACAGTATTTAAAAGGTCTCATTTGTTAGTGTGCTCTTAGGTATCATACCACCAGGAGGTGCTCATGAGCAAGGGCAGGGACCTTTCAGTCCGAAGGGAAACTCCAAGCCCTGATAATTCTACCCTCATACTTATAAGATCAGAACCCCTCTCTACACTCTGTGAATATTTGTGGGACTGTGCACTCCAGGGTTTTACAGGAAATGTTTCTTAATTACTGGGTCATAATAAAGACCTTTTCTAAGAGCTAAATTGAATCTCCTGGTTGATTATTAATGGGAAGGACACTCCTGGGGGGGCTCATGAGCTATAGGAATTATGACTACCCCTAGAACTAAAGATAGTAGGTGGGGATGGAGGGTGGGATTCTATACGGATAATATTAGAACTAAACAAAAACTATTCTTTGTTTACATCTCATCACACTGCTAAAGAAGACAAGGGAAAGGAAGTTGGGGATAGGTGAGATGGTAGCTAGGAGAGGAAGAGGTGGGCAAGAGTGATTAGTTGGACTGAAGATTCAAGCTCATCATTGCAAAGATTATAGGCCACCATCTACTTTCCTAGTTTATTCCTTGGTCAGTGCTCTGAGCTCACAATCTAAATTTTCCCACTATTCCCCTTTCCTAGCCATACTTCAGCTCACTGGTATAACTTAGCTTAGTGATCAGTCACTCGCTGATACTTGGCTTTCTATGACATTGCTTCTGTGAATGGGATTAAGCTCTTATTTCAACTCTGTTGTGGTAGAAATTATGGTAAACCCTGAGACAAGTTTCTGAGCATGATCAATATATTCGTTGTTGTCCTTCAGTAGTGTCTTCAGTAGTGATCCCATTTGGGGTTTCCTGACAAAGACCCCAGAATGGTTTGCCATTTCCTTCTCCAGCTCATTTTACAAATGAGGATCTGAGGCAAATGAATTAAATGGCTTGCCCAGGATCACACAGCTAGTAAATGTCTGAGGTCAGATTTGAGCTCTGGGAGATGAGTCTTACTGACATCAGCCCCAATACCCTCTACTGTGCCACCAAAATTTTAGGCTAACAATAGCCAACACACTTGTTCAATGACCTCTCTCAATGACAAAAAACCTTGAATAAGGGCTGACAAGTTCTTTTCTAACAATTAGTAAGATGAAAGGGCAAAATTTCAAGCTTACATGTGTAAAAATAGACTCGAACTCTGGACTTCAATCCCCACAAACCCTTGCTCCACTTCCCCAAAATGCTTTGTAATCTCACAGAATTCTGAGGTGGGCCGAGATCGAGAAGGGATTTAACCTGATTGCAAAGGCTTTTGGGTCTCTCTTTTGGACTTCCGTTTTGGAGCAGACGCGGCTCTTCCATGATGTGAGATTATCTTGTCTAGGCCTCTCTGGCCTAGGCACATGTTTTTTATCCTGTATTTCTTTTAATCCTTAATCTCTAATAAACCTCTAAAAAATATAATACTCCTTGCAGAGAGAAACTAATTTCTGCCTCAGATGCCTCAGTCTCCCCTAAATTTTGTCTTTTTGTGATTGGCCTGAAAATGCATCATGACATTCAAGATTGGCAGATATTTTTTTTTAAACCCTTACCTTCCATCTTGAAATCAATACTTTGCATTGGTTCCAAGGCAGAAGAGTGGTAAGGGCTAGGCAATGACGGTTAAGTGATTTGCCCAGGGTCACACAGCTGGAAAGTGTCTGAGGTCAGATTTGAACCCAGGACCTCCCATCTCTAGGCCTGGCTCTCAATCCACTGAGCTACCCAGCTGCCCCCTTGACAGATACTTTAATGAGAAGAGGAGTTGAGTCATCTTAGCTCTTCTTCATTACTTCTTCCTTAAGAGATAAAGATAGTCCTCAGGTGATAGGATTGATCTATAGAGTTGGACTTTGATTAAATCTATATGAATTTGAGTTAACTGGGTAGTGGATGAGCTTAGAAAGGTATACAATTAAGGGTAGAGAATCAAGTCCTGAGTGGAAGTTGTTTTTATTGTTCATCCTTTTTTATGGAAAGAACCAGTGACATCACAGGGTGATGTCCTGCTTTGCCCATGAATTAGATTTAAGTGAGGCAGAGGTTTACAAAGCCTCAACCTCACTTTCTCTTCCAGAGTCATCAAAGTCACTAAAACTTTGGCCAGACAAAAGACAAAAAATTAGCAATGGCCCAGGATACAATGAATGACCTAGGTATTTTGGGTTATCTGCTCAAGCTCCAACTACTCCATCATACCCACTTCTATTGCCTTCTTGTTCATTGGAACAAATTGTAGACATCCCCTAACTCATCAACTCAGGGCCTGACAATTACCCCAACCTTAGTGTAGCCTGTCTGTTGGAGACAGTTTTACTGGAGTGTCGCTACATTTATGCTACAGCTTCTTGGAGCCACAGCAGAGAATTGGATGAAAGGGGAACAACAAAGGTGGATGAGAAGCCCTGAGAAAGGCTTGACAGTCTTCCCACCAGAAGTGCTAGTTCTCCCTTCACATCCCATATCCCCCTCCTGGGTAAAGGTAATTGTTACTGGGTCTCTGGAACCCAAAATGGGTCATGTGGTTATGTCCTATGCTCAAAGTCAAAAGGAGGTGAACTGTTCAGTTTAGAGGATAATCAGATGTCTGGAATATAGAATAGATGTTTATCAGAAGTAAGCTGGGAGGTGTCTATCTGTGCTCATCAAGAATGAGGGGAGAGACCAGAGGTAATCTTCCTCATAATCAAAGTCACCTTCCCTTAACACTGCAGATATGCAAAGAAAAATGAGTTTTTTGTATACTCTTTAACTGGGACAGAATCTGGGATTTGGGGGTGTCTAGGGGAAGCCTGTACCCCTATTTTAATTATAGGACAAAGGCTTGATCTTCAGGCAAGTTTCTCTGAAATGTAGGTAAAGAATGGAGGTACAATGATAAGGATTTGGGGCTAAGATGTGAGAAAGTATTAAATCTATGCTAGCTTGATTGTGTTAAAAAAGGGAATTAAAATCGATTTTCAGTTTTACAACTCTAAATGTTTGCTTTATTCTCTAGACAAGAAGTATTGCCAAACCATCTATTATTCCACTGAGTGATTTAGTCCTGACCTCCTAACTTCTCACTTTTGATTTAATTAGGAGAAGTAGGTCGCGCTGACTCCTAGACCAAAAAGTTAGCCCAGAAAAGTAAACTAAAATCCCTCCTAGAAAGCTCCTCTTGCTTTTTTTCCTGGAATTTTTGCTTTAAATTCTTATCAAAGAATGGGAGGGGAGAAATATCTACCTATCTACACACATATGTATATCATATATGTACATAGATTCATGTGTGTGTGTTTAAACTAAATCTATTCCTTAATACGATGAGTAATTTTTTTTTTTTTAAATGAGAGGTATAGTCATCCTTGGGATCAGAAAACGTAGCTTAAAATCCTGCCTATGTAGCATATTGGCTATCTGACCAGGACAAGTCATTTAACAACCTTTTGACAACTTGACCCCGGATGAATTTTTTTAAGATGTTTATTTACAGAGCTGATCTACACTATGGAAGGAATTTCCATGCTGGGAGCTCCTGTGCCAAAGAAACCATAGGTCAATGAAACAAATCAAGCAATCCTCAGAATGGAGGGTAAGGGTGGTGGTATCAAATTAGAGGGATTCTAGGTACTAGGAGCTTTGGGACTGTATTAAAATTGTCTCTCATGCTGGACTCCCCTGACCAACACTACCACCATTATCTCCATTTGGGGGGATCAATAGAGAGCTGTAAGACTGCTAAGGGGAACTTCAAAGTCAGGTACAGACAGCCCCAAAGATCAAAGAAGCATGACTTGCAAACTCTTGTATATTAACCCCAAATCACATCCTGGTGATATGTGTTGACCCAGGGGAAGTGAACTAGACTTTGCTGTCAGGACCTTTTGGACCAATAATCTGTAAATCTCAGATAAGGTCCAGATCTCCCCAGTGTGAGCAGCAGGTCCCTAATGGGTGCTGATAATTTTGAAATGATGCGACTAGATTAACTTTAAAGCTTAACTGACAACTTTGCGATGATTTCAATATATTAATGAACTAACTTCAAGATAGCACAGATAAGAGTTAGTCTATTGCCCCCCCAACCTAAAAAACAACTCTACAAGTGAGAGTCCAAACTGGTACCTCCTAGGACTCTTCCATCTCTATCTGGGAATACACAATCCCAACTCTAATTTATAGTTCCAGGAGTGATTCTCTGCCTCTCCAGCTTTCCATATTCTTCCCACACTGTGTCCCCATTCTGTCTGCCTCTGTACCCCTTTTCACTGTGCCTTCTGTTCCATTTGCCCCTACACTCTTTCTGCCTTACACTTCCCACAGCCATCGTGACCTTTCCAGGCCAGGGCCTAAAGAATCAGGAGTGCCCACCCCATTGCACAATTTCATAAGTTAATTAGCATTTCAAGCATTCACTGGCAGAAGTTATTCCCATCCTCCCAGGGACATTCCTTCATAAATGCTTTTACACCAAGGAGGAGCATAAGGGAAGTAAAAATGAAAAATCAAGCCTCAAGACTGTAACCCCCAAGGTGAACCCAGGTCCTAGAGTAGAAGCAGAAATAACAATCTAGGTCGGCAAATCAGGCGTGATATTTTGCCAAAACACCAAGCAAGGTTGGAACCTGACTTAAAATCAGGAAGAGTGAATGAGAAAAGATGCCTAGTATGTACATTTAAATTGACTCAGATAAATGATGGAATGTTTCCACTGGATAACTTCCTAAGGAAGGATTTCTTCATACAACACTTTACATTGAAAAAGCAGGGGAAATCCCAGAGAATATATTCATTCATTCATCTATTAGTTCATTCAACAAGCATTTACTATGTGCCAGGAAATGTGTCAAAAATGAGAGACTTTGCTCTCAAGGACCTTAGTCTTTATTGTAGAGGAAGTAATGCATATGAGAAAAGTGGATATGAAATCTATCCAAAGTAAATGCAAAGTAATTTCCTAGAAGAACTCATGAACAACCGAAAGCAATGACAAGCATTTATCCCACTATAGGGCATCAGGATGTATTTTCTGAAGACGGTAGCATCTGACTTGAACTTTGAAGAAAGCTAGGTATCCTAAAAAGGGTAGCTAGGTGACCCAGTGGATAAAGCTCCTATCAAGTCAGATAGGCTTATCTTTCTGAGTTCAAATCTGGACTCAGATATTTATTAACTGTATGACCTTGGACAAGTCACTTAATTCTGTTTGCCTTCGTTTCTTCATCTGTAAAATGAATTGGAGAAAGAAATGGCAAACCACTGCAATACCTTTGCCAAAAGCAAAAAACAAACCAAATGGGTGTTCTAAGAGGTGAGAAGGTACTGCATTCCAGGGATGGAAGGACAGATTATGCAAAGGAATAGAATGCTATTTATGAGAATTAACAAATTATCCACTTTGACTAGAGCACAGAATGAATGAAAGAGAATAAGAAGGCAACAAGCCTGTAAATAAGGTCATACAGAGTCAGATGAGATATCTTGGAGGATATTGAATCTAGATACGCACACATTTTACTGATGAGAAAACTGATTATGCAAAAGCGTGCTAGAGTCAGCTCACAATGGTTCTGAGAGAGGCAACTGTTAAATTTTCAGTGTGAGCAGCTACACTTTAAAATACCTAAAAATCTGGGTTTGATTCATTGTTTTGATTGTCTAGACTTAAGAAAGTGATGGAGAAAATGTTAATATTGCAGATTAAACCTAAAAGTATACATTGGGTGCCTTTTATTCAGTTAGTTGATTGTTAAACATTTGTCACCCCAGGTGAAATGACTTGTCCAGAGTCATACAACTAGTGTCAGAGTCTTCCTAACTACAATTCTAGTACCTTATCACTGTACTATTTGCCACTGAATTGAAGTTAAACCAGTGCCCTGAGAATACCCATAGAATATGGGTACAATCCTTTGCTGTACCAGCTTGCTTATGAGAAGAGTTGTGTTTTGGTTTGGTTTGGTTCATTTTATTTTTGTTTATTTTGTTTTTTGCTTCTTTTTAGTTGCCTAAATAGAGAGACACTGATACATCTGGACCCAAAGAATGACATGATCAGACTCATGCTTTTAAGAATACTGTTTTGATAGTAATGCAGAGGAGGGTTGGCTTAGAAGAGACTTGAGGTAGAGAGACCAATTTAGAAATTATTGAAATATGACATATGTAAAACCCAGTAGAATTACTCATTGGCTGGGGAGGGGGTGGGAGGAGGGAAGGAAAAGAACATGAATCATGTAACCATGGAAAAAATTCTAAATCAATGAATTAAATAATTTTTTTTCAATTCTAAAAAAAATACAATAAAAATTTTAAAATAAAAAATAATTTAAAAAATTTTAAGAAGTTATTGAAATAGTCTGAATAAGAGATGATAAAGACTCAACCTAGAGTTTTGTCCTTGTAAGTGGAGAGAAGGGGCCAAATGGAAGAGATATGATGGAGATGAACTGACTGGACTTGGCAATTGATTGAATATGAGAAAGAAGTAAATGTCAAAGGGACATAGAGGTTGTGAGTCAGAATAACTATGTTGGGGCCTTCAACATAAATAGGAAAACTGAGAAGAATGGAAGGTCTATGGGGAAAAGGTGATGGGTACTGTTTTAGATATGTTGAGTCTCAGGTGCCTGTTGAGCATCCAGTAGAAGATGTCCAATAGTCAGTGGGAGATGCTGGATTAGAGTGGAGGCAAAACAGTAAGGCAGATTATATTGATCTGGGGGGATGGAGGAGGAGGGGGGTTACCTGCATGCAGAAATGAAAATTGAATAGATTGAGAATGCCTTGGGGAATTTTGTCTGTTTGACTATTCATATTTGCCACAAGGGTTCTACTCTTCCCATCCTATGAGGAGAGATAGGAAGCAGAGGAAATAAATGCTTATTCATTTTAAAAATAAAAAGTAAACTTTTTAAAAAGAAAGCCAGATGGCCTTGGCATGAACAAATTGTTCACTTCTAGAAGGCAGCATCTACCTAAATCACTGCATTTCATCTCAGTTCAGCAAAGATTTATTAAGCTTTTATTATTTATTATTAAGCTATTCTCTAACCTTAATAATACTATGCTTAGGTGCTCAAGATACAAATCCTCCAAACTGAAACAAGTCTTGCCCTCAAGGAGTTTTCATTCTACTGGTGGATGCAACATATACCCAGAGAAGTTGATATGACACATAAATAAAATAAATTCAAAGTAAATTTGGGGATGGAGCAGGTAGATGTTGAAGTGGCTAGAGTACAGGGCTTGGAATCAAGAAGACTCATCTTGGTAAATTTAAGTCTGGACTCAAACACTTACTAACTGTGATCCTGGGCAAGGCATTTATTCCTAGTTAGCTCAGTTCCTCATCTATAGAATAAGCTGAAGAGCGAAATGGCAAAGCACTACAGTATCTTTCCGGGGGAAAAAACCCCATGTTTTTAACTCCCAGAGTTAGACATGACTCAAAACAATTAAACAACAAAAACAAAATTGGGGCAGAGTGGGTCTAGAACTGGGAGAAGCAGTTGAACTGAACCTTGAAGAGAATTAAGGGTTCCAAGAAGCAAAAAAGATATCTAAAAACTCAACATTTGGGGCCAGAGGGGGTAGCTCAATGGATAGAGAGCTAGGCCTGGAGATGGACTGTCCTGTGTTCAAATTTGACCTCAGACTCTTCATAGTTGATTGATCCTGGACAAGTCACTCAATTGCCATTGCCTAGTCCTTTTTGCCTTGGAACTGGTACTTGGGATTGGAGTATCTCAGACAAAAGTCAAGGATTAAAAAAAACAAACAAACTCAAAACTTTTCCTTAGCGTTAGGCTTGGTCATTTCTTTTTGTTCTTCAGGGTGATTTTGTAATGCTTTTCCCACTTGCACCCAGGAATTACTCACTCTGTGTGTTTAGCATTGTACTAGGATTAAGTATTGTTATTCTAGAAACCTGGAACACAGTGAATGTCCTAAAGGAGCTTAAAGGCTTATGGGTGGAGAAATAAGACTTAAAAAGAGGAAACAATTAAAGAACATTATGAGAGGATAATGCAGAGTGCTGGACTGAACATAATCAGATAATAAAATGAATGAAGGAATGAGAAAGCCTTTATTAACTTGCTTGTGTGAAAATTCTGTATACAGTAATAAATTATTGTCATATGTCATGATTTAGACACATGTGGCATATATGATTAATCAAATTATTTTTGTTTATTTATTTACTTTTATTTTTTATATATTTTATTATATATTATTAATATAAAATTAATTTATTAATTTATTAAATAGCCAATTTAGTTTTTGGCACAATGTAAATTTTTTAGCAAAGAACAATTTTTTCATTTTTTCTTAATCATAACAAGTGCTTTATAAATGTTTTGGGCTTGGATTTGATGAGTGATTATGAAGGGAAGTGATGCCTCTATATCTCATCCCTCTATGATCTATCTTTCTCCCAGCTACCTAAATAATCTTCCTAAAGTAACAAGTCTGTCTATGTCACTCCCATGATCAAATTTTTTTTAAACTAGCACACCCCTATTTTGCCCTCAGGAGAGCATCTTGAGAATTTTACCAAAAGGATTTCCAAAAGCTTTGTTACCTTTTTGCCTCACAGGCCCACTGTGTTTGAGCCCATTTTCTGCTCTATTCTATATGTGTTGGTGGGAAGGTATGTCTGAATTTTGAGAAAGTGTTTGTACCAATTGTTCTTGATATATCAAATCCAGCTGACTAATTTATAATTGACCCATAACTGTGAAAAAGCACCTCCAGTGGGGGCTTAGGAGTTATAGCACTAGAAAAAGAACTCTCATCCCCTCAGGGATAACCCTAGAACCTTATGAGATGTACTAGCAAAGCTCTAGAAATCCAACTCATCAGAGCCAGGGCCAGAAAAAAGATGCCCCCAAACTTACATAAATTGCCCAGGGTTCTTTCTACTATACCACCTACCTCCTATTGGTAAGGAATTTATTTCTTATTGCCTTTCTATTTTTTCTCCTCAACCCTTCCTTACTGTTGTGGGTTAATCAGAACCACCCCTTGTTCCTTACCAATTAGCACACAGTTTCTAAGTGTGGGCAAGGAATAAACTTTAACCACCTTCTTACTCATTCTTTCCCCTGTTGATTTAGCCTCTCTAGAATGAGTCTCTTTCAAAGGGTAACATGGTGTCATTGCACTAAGACTTTTGAGACACCTTGTATGTGACTCTAAGAACTGTTTTTATTCATGAAGACATGAGCATCTGAAAATGCCCCAAGAGGATCTGCCTATGGAGTAGAACAAGCCTATAGGTTCTGGACCCACTCTTCATCCCAGCATCTTGCTTTTAGCTTTGGGATGGAATTGAGTGAAGCACCTAAGAGTCAAATGGCAATTATGTGCTATTCAATAGTGCTTAATTGGGAAAGGAAGCCCCACTAGAACAATGCCCAGTCTGTCCACTTTGGTATAAAGTTGAGAAGTTAATCCTTAGTAAGAAATCCGCAGCTATGTATCACTTGCTAGGCAAATGAGTCAAAAATAGAATCAGTAAATGACTGTCACCACATATCCTGCCGGACTGTGTAAAGTCAATGTGATTGGTTCTCTTCCCTCTTAGTGGTTGATAGATTTGAGAGCATTGCAGAAGAATATGCAGAATGCTGGAGATAGAGCCTTTTGTAACTCTTACACCATT
This sequence comes from Monodelphis domestica, assembly GCF_027887165.1. NCBI lineage: Eukaryota > Metazoa > Chordata > Mammalia > Didelphimorphia > Didelphidae > Monodelphis > Monodelphis domestica. Next base: position 499,248,273 of record NC_077228.1, read on the forward strand.
TAGTGGCAGATTGACCATCCCCATCATTTCATCAATTTTTTCATTCTTTTGTTCATTTCCTGGCACATTCCTTATAATAGTCATCTTAGATTCTGGAAGACAGTTATCTTGTTCCCCTATTTCTTTCTTCTCTAGGCTAATAAACATCCTCATTCCCTTCATGAAGTTACAAATTCCAACTTTTAATTGAGCAAACAATAAACATTTATTAAGCACCAAATATATGCCAGGCACTGGACTAAACAGTGGGAACACAAAGACAGGCAGTCCTTGACCTCAGGGAGTTTACTTACTAAGGAAGAGGAGATCACATAAAAGTACACAGATTACATATATATATATATATATATATATATATATATATATATATATATATATATATATATAGTAGATATAAGTTGAACCCAGAAGAGAATATACCAATAGCTAGGAGGATCAAGAAAAGCTTCCTGCAGTAGTTGACAGTTGATCTGAGACTCAAAAGGAACTCAAGATTCCAAAAGGCAAAGATCAAGAGAGAGAACATTTGACATATGGAAGACAGTGAAAAGATATGGAAGACATTAGATGGAAGGTCAGGGATAATAAATAGCAAGTATGTAAATATGGTTAGATCTGTGGGTGGGTAAGAGTAACATAAGGGAACAGGAAAGGAAGGAAGGGGCTTTGTTGTGAAGGGACTTAAAAGCAGAGCAGAGGAGTTTATATTTAATCTTAGAATGAATAGAGAGCTGGGTATATGGGATGTTCAGGGAGGACCACTACCTCTGGTGTAGGAGCTTATGGAGTCCTTTACAAGACTTTGCATCTACCTTTGGTATGTACCTTTCACCCAACTCTCACTTGTGACTCTAAGAAGTTGTACCATTCATGGTAGCTACATGTACCACACCCCAGTAAGTCTTCTCAGCAGATGAGCTAGACCAGGTTGAGGGTAACTGAAGAAGCCTCAAACCTGTCAGCGAGTTAGGGGGGTGACTACCCCAAGCATGGAAGACTTTCTCCGGTGGAATGGGTAGATGAGAACAATTTGTTCCAAAGGCCATGAAAGTGGCTGAAACAGGAAGTATGGAAAACCTAGAGCTCAGTCAGACAGAGAAGAGTCCAAGATCATCCACTACATCCCAGGACAACATTAGCTGTCCTGACTTTTGTCTTGCAGCTAGACTTTGATGACTCTTGAAGAGAGAGTGAAGCTGATGACTTTGTACAACACCGCCTCCCACTTAAATCCAACTCACAGGAAAGGCAACATTACTCAGTGATATCATTGGTCTTCTTGGAAACAAAGGAAGTATAATAGTCCCTAGAATACACTGAATGTGCATGTGTATGATAAAGTAAGTAATGTTTTAGGAAAATTTCTTTGTTACTATGTAGAGGATAGATTGAAGAGGAGAGAGGCCAGTCATGAGGTTAATTGCAAAAGTCATGATGAGGACCTGAAACCAGGGTAGTAGTTGGATGAGTGGAGAGAAGGGGATATTACTCTCAAGTCCCAATTTTGACCCTTGTCACATTGCTTGTCATGAGTTTTCTTCTATCCTTGATGCATCTCTGTCTCTGTACCATTCCTCTAATTCTTCTCTCCCAGTCTGAGAGAAATAAGAGATCCTTCTTCTAAAGCAACCTTTGTTTCCCGTGTCTTAAGCCTCATCTCTTTCCTGGTCTTGAGGATCCTTGATTTTCTTTTTACCTTTTCCTCCTCTTTGGTTCTACTCCTGCTTGAAAACATTTATTCCTTTTTTACCTATATTGAAAACCCATGCTAATTTTGCTTGATTACTATAGTTTCTATCATTTCTAGCTTTCTTTTTACTAATTTTATTGTTTACTAATTTACTAATTTTCAAGTAAGTGGTTGACAACCACTAATAGCATTGCTTCTCTATCCATTTCCTGTGTAGCCCCCAGCCATCTAGTCATCTGGTTTGTAGCGACACCCTTCTATTGAAATTATTTTCTTACCAATGACTTCCTTTCTAGACGCAATGGGTCTATTCTCAGTCTTCATTTTTTCTAAGTCCTCTAGCAACACTTAACTACCTCCTCCTTTATGGAAATCTTTTCCCCTTGGCTTCAGTCTACTACTATATTACTTTGATTGTCTTAACATTATAAGATTCAGGAAGCTATAGGTTCAAATTCAGCTTTAGACACATTAATTATATGGCACTGTGCAAGTCACTTAAAAACTCAAGTCTCAGTTTTCTCATTTATAAATTGGGGTGTTCTGGAAAGAGCATTGAATTCTAAGACAGAGAATCTGATTTCAGTTCCCTCCATCTACTACTTTGAGACCTTGGACAGGTCAATTCAGTAAAATAAAAAGTTTTACTGTCTGATTTCTACAGATCTTCCCATTTTCAATCCTCTATCATCTTCTGCCTAGTCTTCCAAAGACTACTGTGTGCAAAGAACTATTTTTTTTCATCCAATAACTTTTCCCTTTAAGTCTCTCCACACCAATCTATCTCTGGAATATTCAGAATTCATTTCTTTGCCTAAATCTTCTTGGAGTAATTCTACCTAAGAGATCATTGATTTTTTTGTATCCTCTCTGCATAGATGGGTTCAGTTTGTGTCATCTTAGTGTTCACTTGTGCAAGTTGATTAAGTTGTTTCCTATTTGTTCAGTGTCCCAGGTTAGAATAAAAACTCTGAAAAGAGGGAGTTTTTGACTGAGTAATTTTCATCCCCTGAGACATAACTTCAGCATTCCCATGAATAGCTGCCCATGGTAGAATGTCTCATGCTTCCTTTCTATTTCCCCACAGCAGCCAGTGGCATGGCCTATACCCAGTAGAACTAAATAAAAGTCTGTTGATTAAAAGTTTCCTCATATGATCTCATTGAGTACCACCTATGGACTTGAAGTTTTTGATGGCAACAGACAGACTCTGTGTTCCTTGGTTGTTGTTGTTTCTTATGGATGCAAAATCCAAGTTTTTTCTGCCCTAAAGATTAATAGAGAAAGACAGAGAGGATTCTGCAGCACATTTTCAGTGATGTTAGGATGATCCAGGCTAGAGAGTAACAGCAGTTATGAGAGGACTATGTCTTTTAACTGGATGCTCCTTTGGAATGAAGTCAGGCATGTATAAACCAGATCAAACTGCTTGCCAGTTCTGGGAGGGAGAAGGAAAGGAGAGAGGGAGACATTTTGGAGCATATAACTTCAGAAAACTTATGTGGAAATTTGTAATTGGGATGAAGTCGTGTTTGTTTAATGAACTTGTTGGAAGATTCATGTAGAAAACATGTAGTCTGAATGTGAAATACACAGAAACTAAGTGTGATATAATGGCAATTGAGGTATGCTCAACAGGTTTCCCCTCCTGTTGATGGTATTAGATTTGTGACAGTCAAGTTTGCCATAGGTTATTTGTTCCTGGGGCTTTTCAGCAGGACATTGGGTTTCAGGGCAGGAGATTATAGGCTGACACAGAGTTCAGACCCCAGTGGACTAGGACATTTTAGGGCAGAGGGAATTTTCCTATATTCCCCTTTGTCAATGTGGCGGAGACCAGAAAAATCACTGAAAGTTTCCACAGCATTTTCTAACTTCAATAGAGACAGATAATTGTGAATTAATCCCATGTGGAGAGAGACAGAAACAGACAGACAGATAAAAAGACAGAGATAGAGACAGAGAAGGAAGGAAGGAAGGAAGGAAGGAAGGAAGGAAGGAAGGAAGGAAGGAAGGAAGGAAGGAAGGAAGGAAGGAAGGAAGGAAGGAAGGAAGGAAGGAAGGAAGGAAGGAAGGAAGGAAGGAAGGAAGCTGTGTCTGTGTGTTTATGTGTATGAGGAAGAAAGAAGAAAAAAAGAAAGTGAGAGAGAGAGAGAGAGAAGAAAGGAGTGTGTGTGTGTGTGTATGAAAGAGAAGACAGAGAAAGAGACAGAAAAGAAGCAGACAGAGAAATGGAGGAGGAAGGAAAAGAAAGAGGGAAAGAACTAGAGCCCAGTGGAACTTCTGCTTTTGGTTAGAGTTGGTCTAAGATTGAATGAGATAGGTATGTAGTCTATGTTGCATGCAATTCATGATTCTACTTTTACTAAATGTTCGTTTAATCCCATTAAGTTGTTTGCTTAGTTAAACCTTTGGTCAGAAGATATTGATGGAAGCAATGTGATGTGAGGAGAAGAAATAAATGTGGCTACTAGGGTGTAGACTTAGCCTAAGAGAATGAATAAATCACACTTCTAGCCCAGATAAAACATAAACCCTGGGCAGTTACAGTGGAAGGTATACTCCCTCCATTAAAGCCATGCTTTCATGGCTAGATATCATGACCTGATATCTAAATCAGGTCACAGTGCCCCTTATTTATTTTACAAAGAAAGTGGTTTCCTTACTCTGCTCTGGTAGGAGTCAAGAAGGAATGGGTTGGCATTAATTTGAGTAATAGGACTTTTGATGCCTATATCACAGTCTTGAAATCTTACCAAAGAAAGCTTAAGGGCCATGAATTTAAAATGAAAAATAATACCCAACCTCTTAAGGAATAAGTGTATAGCCTGAGTTCTTGAAATGTGAATGGTTTATTAAGAAGGAAAGGTTTTCTGAGAAGTCACACTTCTCTTTTCTCTCCACTGTACTCTTTTAATCATTTCTCTCCTTAACACCTCCACCCTGTCCGAAGTTTCCACTATCTATCAGATTTTCTAAGGCAAGAACTTCAGCAAGACATGAACAACTATCAGTGGACTTTTCTTGGGTGGTTCTTCTCTGCAGAGATCCTGGTAAATGAAAAAACAATAATAAATTAAAGCAAGGATCTTACACACTGAATGAGCCTACAGCTGCCCTGGCCTGTCCTGGGACTTTCCATTGTCCACCGCCCCCATAATGACAAAGTGTGTGTGACTGGGGGAACCCCTTGCATAAACTTGATGTGTTCCATAGGGCTCCCTGGCTGATTTGGACCATGCAGACGAGTTCCTCCTTTCTATAGATCATTGCTTCTTGATCCAATTGGCCCCTTTCCACAGTAACCTGTGTCATAGATGCCCGTGGAAACCCACTAGGAATGAGTCAGGCATAAATGGAGTAGCCCAAGCTCCCACATCCCAGTCTTCCAAATCTTTCACTTTAATCATTAAACACTTATCACAATGCTTTGGGCTTATACCAATCCCACCCAAAGACACAAAGTCTTCCCTCAGTGTCCTTATAAACTCAGTTGTTTGGTTTTCAGTTGCATCTGACTCTTTGTGAACCCATTTGGGGTTTTCTTGGCAAAGATCCTGGAGTGATTTGTCCATTTCCTTCTCCTGCTCATTTTCAGATGAGGAATCTGAGGCAAATAGGAACTAATGGACTTGCCCAGGGACATATAACTAACAAAAGTGTCAGAGACCTAATTTAAAATCAGTCTTGGGGGCAGCTGGGTGGCTCAATGGATTGAGAGCCGGGCCCAGAGATGGGAGGTCCTGGGTTCAAATGTGGCCTCAGACACTTCCCAGCTGTGTGACCCTGGGCAAGTCACTTGACCCCCATTGCCTAGCCCTTACCACTCTTCTGCTTTTGAACCAGTACACAGTATTGATTCTAAGATGGAAGGTAAGAGTTTAAAAAATAAAATGAAATGAAAATAAAATCAGTCTTCCTGACTCCAAGCCCAGCTCTCTGTCCTCTGTACTACTTATCTCCCCACTTATAAAATGAAAATGTGCTAAAGTAGATCATACCTATAAAGGAAAGCAGTAGGAGACTATAAAAATAACTGGTATTCATATAGCTCCCTAAGATTTACAAACTTGAGCTCATTTGAATTTCAGACACCCTGTGAGGTTGGTACCATAATTATTATTTTCCCCATTTTACAGATGAAGAAGCTGGAGTTTTAGTGAGGATAACCAGCCAGATCAGGGCCACAGAGCTAGTTAAGTAACCAACCTCATTGTCAGTTAGGATTTCTGCCTGACAAGATCATGGAATTTAAGTACCAGGTACCTTAGTTCAAATCGTTTAGACCATAGATCTAGGGTTAGAAAAGACCTTAAAAGTCATCCAATCCAAGCCTTTCATTTTACAGATGAGGAATATAAAGCCTTCAGTGACTTGCCCCAGGTCACAGAAGCAAAAAGCATTAGAGAGGATTTGAACCCCTATTCTCTGACTCCAGAGCCATTGATCATCACATTGCCTCCTCCTGGGCTCTGCCACTTAGTAAGCTGGACCTGGAGCAAACCCCTTCCTGTTTCTGGGGTCCATTTCCTCATCTGTAAAATGAAGGGATTTGATGAAATGACTTCTAAGGCTCCTTCCATATCTACAGAAGTGCTTGGATAAAATGGCTAAGATAAAATACATTAGGAGGAAAGAAGCAGTTTGGCTATTTGATATACTTGGTTTTGTTTTTGTTTTCTGAGTTAAGATTTGAATTTCCTGATCACTTGAAAGAGCAAAGATGAGGAGATTAAAGGAATGTTGCAAAAGTCAAGTTTTCCCTTTAATGTTAGTATTGCCCTTGGGAAAGGCAGTAGAGGTGGGGTGTGCGGGGAGTGATCCCCAAGATGGAGATGCACAGAGATACAGGTAGGTGTTTGTTCCTCATTGGTTAACCAAAAACCAAACCAAACAGGAAAATTGGTTGAGTCAACAGCATGACTTTTCTGGAATGAACTGGAGGCAGGGAATAAGATTTGCTCCTCTTACCTAAACATAATCTGAGCAGACCTGGTTACATCCATTCTTGATACAGTGTTCTCCAGCCTCACAGTCCCAGTCCTTTTCACACATGTATGCACAAGCATCTAATATTAGGAAAGAATCAAATGGAGAAAAGTAAACCATAATATAGGTAACCTAAAGGATCTGTGAAGGTGGAAATTAGAAAGTCACATCTGTTGTATTTTTGTTTTTTTTTTTTAATATTTCCCAATTACATAGTTTGGTTCATGGTGACATTGCTGCCCGTGGCCCAATGTTTAGTGCTTATAGTTTAAATAAATATCACAAAGAAAGGAAACAAAGGAAGTTGTTTGGTATAGAAAAAAACATCAGTTCTGGAATCAGAGGGCCTAGGTGACCTTGGACAAGTCACAACCTCTTAGAACCTCAGTTTTCTTACTTGTAAATGGAGAGATTGATTAGGGAATGACCAAACAAATCATGGCACATGGATTAGAGGGAATTGCCGAGTTATAAGAAATTATCAATATAGACAATTCAAAGAAGGGTGGGAACTAATGGAATATGAAGAAAGTAGAAGTAGGAAATATACAACTACAACAATGTAAAAGTAAGAAGTAGGGAGAGAGATAGAGGCTTGGGGAGTTTTCATATTGTGTCAGGGGAGAGAGGACAGAAAATCAGGCTAGTGTAATTTTATGGAAGCCAAACAGAGAGGGTTTCAAAAAAGAAAGTGGTCAGCATAGTCAAATACTGAAGAGAAGTCAAGAAGAATGAGGACTTGGGAGGGAAAAGTGTTTAAATTTGGTGATTAGAGATGTTATTGTTGATCTTTGAAAACAATCTCAGTAGAATAATGTAAAGACCACTCTTCGAGGAAGAATTGAGTGGTGAAGAAGTGGAAGCAATGAGTATAGACTCCTCCTTCTAAAAGTTTGGCAGTGAAATGGAGAGATAGGAAAGAAGATTTTGTGCGAAGTTTTTTGCTTTCATATTTGTTTTAATTTAAGGGATGCATGCAAACCAATGAAGAGGAAAAGATTGGTGACCCAAGAAAGAAAAGGGATGATAGATGAGGTAAAGGCACAAATGAGAAGATCAAAGTATCATCTGACTAGAGCTTGAAAGACTTTAGGTTATTCCTGTGTACTAGGAAAATCACTAACATTTGAGTAAAGAAACTGAATTAAAATCATGGCTCTACTTTTGTGACCTTGGACATATCATATAAACTCTCTTGAATCCTGGTTGCTTCAACTGTAAAAGGAGCAGATTAGGTTAGGTCAGAGGTTCTTAACCTTTTGTATATGGGTGTTGTGGGCTCCTCAGAGCCTTCTCATAATAATGCTTTTAAATGTATAAAAAGGGTGGGGGAGGCAGCTCAGTGAATTGAGAGCCAGGTCTCGAGACAGGAGGTCCCAGGTTCAAATCTGACCTCAGACACTTCCTAGATGTGTGACCCTGGGCAAGTCACTTAACCACAATTGCTTAGCCTTTACCACTCTTCTGCCTTGAAACCAATACACAGTATTGATTCTAAAACAGAAGGTAAGGGTTTAAATATATATATGTGTGTGTGTGTGTGTGTGTGTGTGTGTGTATACACAACAGGTTACTAAAGAAAAGAGTTACATTAAAATACAATCATCAAGCTATTAGAAAAACAAAGTTATGGACCCCAGGACTCCATGATCAAGAGATGCTTTGGATTAGATGATTGATAAGACTTCCTCCAGGTCTACAGTCTGTAATCTTTAGAAAGAAGCAGCATACTTCTGAGGCAGCTCAGAAGGAAGTCAGAAAGTGTGAAGATGCAGGGAAAGTCTGAATTGGAAAGGAGGGTGTTGCAGTAGAGGCATCACTTATCTGGTGACTCTGGATAAGATGCCTTAGAATTCACTGCCTTGGACTTCCATTTTTCTTCTTTCTGATTGCCTTCTCTCCTTTTTTAAACCCTTGCTTTCCATCTTATAATCAGTTATGGAGTATTAGTTCTAAGGCAGAAGAGTGGTAAAGGCTAAGCAATTGTGGTTAAGTGACTTGCCCAGAGTTATAGAGCTAGGAAATATCTGAGGCCACATCTGAACTCACCTCCCATCTCTAGGCCTGGTTCTCTATCCATTGAGCCACCTAGCTGCCCCTGATTGCCTTCCTTAAAGGAATACTTTTTTTTTATTACTTACCCAAAATTATTGATCGTTTGATCTCTCTGGCTTGTTGCTGCTCCATGCTGAAGGTGAGAAGTACCAGGAGGAAGAGTAGGCCACTTGAGAACTTCATACTGGATCCTACAGTCTTCAGACAGAAAAAAAGTCAGGCTAGAGGTGATATTTATATCTTTCTGCTGAACCTTTTCAGATTGCAGGCCCAGGGCAGGGCATAGTTACCTGGAAGGATGGGATCTGCCAATGAGCTGACATTTTAGAAAAGTATGATTCATGTTGCCAGATCCATGTGTAAACACTGTATAATAATACATTACCCAGGCAAGCTCTTTGAGCCAAGAAGGGCAGCCAAAAAGAAAGAAAAGAAGAAAAAAAAGAAGCCAATGAATAGCAGAACAAAGAGTTACTGACTGTTCCTTTTTTTTCATTCTCTCCCTGGCAGGAACTCATCCAAGTAATAAATTACAGCCTACGATGAAGGCTAGACGTGAGCAGGCCAGTAATCTCGTTTTGGGGCAGTCCCACTTGTCCCCAACCATCTTCTATATGATCTGAAATTCTTTACTTTTCTATAATATTTGAAATTCCACCAGTAAGAGATTCTTCTGAGTTAAACCATTCCAATATAGCCCAATCCAATGAGCATTTATTCAACCACCTACCAATTCAAGGCTTCAAAGACACACAGACAAAACAACCAGTTCCTACTCTTGAAGGGCTTACTTTTATAAACAAGCAAATAAATCTAGGAATTCTAGGGAGGGAGAGAGTACTAGTGAGGGTAGGGCAGAGATCTGGAAATCTTTGAAGGCTAAGGATTCTTATCAGTGGAAGAGGAAGAAAGGAATTGTAGGCAGGACATTAACAAGAATCCTATTTTAAAATATAAATACCGCTGGAAGATTGAGGAGTATTTCATCTTCATGTGACTTGTCACACATTACAGGAGCAAGAAACCTTGTTTCGTGGGTTCAAATGCCAGCTTTGCCACCAATATATGATGTGACCTTAGGCAAGTCACTCCTCCAACTTTGCACCTCTGTTTTCTTTTCTATAGAATGAAGGAGCTGGACTAGATGATGAAGGAACTGGAATAGATGTTTTCTTACATCCCTTCTAGCTCTTAATTCCCTCCCTTTTGTGAGTAATGTTGGAAATTCAACAGAGACACCAAGAACCAGAGTAGTAATATAGGTCTTGTCTCTCTAAGACCTGAGTCTGGGTGCCTCAAAGTGCTTTCAAGGGTGATAGGACCAACTGGACTGAGGCTTCATATTCCATATTACTTGTCCTCTCACTTCCTAGAAACTAAAGTCAATCCTGTGGTCAACCACTTGAAAGCGTTATTCTGCTACTCTAGAACTTCTCTGACCTTCTTTTGCCTTCTCTGATCTATGAAACTTCCCTGAGTAGCCTCTGCCTTCTAATTTATTTGTTCCTTCTCTAAGACCCTAGACTAATGCTATTCTCCATCATCATAGGACCCTGGAGAATGCTGTGGCTGGCAAACTTGCATTTCATGCTCTCCTAATCCCTGGGATTCAAGGTCATTCTCTGTTTAACCTTTCTCTTCCTCATGAAGCATTAGAAAGCATCATGGATTTGGAGCCAGTGACTGTGAGTCTAAATGGTTGTTCTGCAGCTTAATATCTTTTAGACATTGAGTGAGTTTTAACTTCTTCAGACTTGTTTTCTCATTTGCAGAATGAGGCAAGTTATATTAGATGACCTCTGGGGACACCTAAAAGCTCTAAATGACCCTGTCAAACTCTCTGCATGGACTCTTTAGGTTCCTACTTATCAACTGTAAGGGTTAAATTAGGAATTTTGACAAAATAAGAGAGCAGCTTTTAATAACTTAAATTTTAATGAGAATATCGTAGCATTGTAAACTAATATTATCCCTTTAAGCCAGAGAAAAGAACATTTCTAGCAGTTTTTAATAATTTACAATTTAGTTTTATTAAAATAGAGATAGTAAAAGAATATAGTAAAATGAGTATAGTAAAGAGAGAAATATAGGAAAGAGGTAGAGAAAGAAATTGCCCAATACCTAACTAGCTATCCTATAACTACCTATAACTGCCTATAACTTCCATTAGAGAAAGTTTAGCTGATCACCCTTCAGCTCAGCTGCGAGGAAATAATGGCAGAAAATAGTGATGAGTTTTCTAGGATGATGGCAATGAAATGGAGGACAAAAAGAATAATAGCTTGAGGGGATAAAAGGGTCAAGTGGAGCATTAGGATTTCTTTTTTTAAGGATAGAAAAGACCTGGGTATGTGGTAAAGGCATGTAGTAGATAGTAGATTGAAGATTAAGGGATACCAAATAGCAAAGGATCCAAGGCACAAGTAGAGAGGTTGGCCAGTAAAAGGACTACCTCCTCCTCTGAGACTGGAACAAAGGAATCTAAGAACAGTTCTAGATGAACTCAGGACAAATGGTCTCAACTTTCTCACTAAGGGTATGGTCCTTTGCTGGTCCAAAGCTGTACGGTCAGGGTTGGGAACTTCATTAGAGAAGAAAAATTTTGATACAATCAATCACTAGGAAGGATATGAGATGGTCAGTGAGGGAAAAATAAAAAGATTCTGAACTAAAAATCTCATTAAGATTAATTAATATCAGTGTTTCCAGTGGAGCCATGTAATGTCTTCAAATAACCTTCAAATGAGAGTGGATGGTGCACGTGGCCCAAGGATGAAGATAGGCTGGTCATAAAAATAGGGCAAAGGGGCAAATGGGTCAAGGGTAAATGATAGGATATGGTCAAACTGGTCAACCATAAGATCGGTATTTTAAAGGAAAGAAAATGAGACTAGAACAGATGTGTTTGACTGGGTAAATAGGAAAGGATAGAAGAACTGAAAGTCACAATGAGAATAAAGGTTGCTGTAAAGAGGTAGCTCAGTGGATAGAGAGCAAGCCTAGAGTGGGGAGGACCTGAATTCAAATCTGGACTTTGACACTTCCTGAGTAAGTCATTCATCCCCATTTTCCTAGTCTTTGCTCCTTTGTCTTAGAGTTGTTACTAGGACATAAAGTAAGGTTGTTGTTTTTTTTCCAAATTAGTTTTAAGAGGAATGAGGCAAAAGGAGGAATAAGAAGACAGGAGACTATAAGCAGGGAGAGAAATTCAAAAATTTCAAATTTGATCGGGAGGAGTTAAGATCTAAGGCATGACTATACCTAGGAGTAGTCAGAGTGTAGTGAATTTATAGGTTATAAGAATTGAAGAGGCTGAGTTGGAGTTCTTCACCATAATCCCATGAGGTAGATATAGCTGTATGGAGAATTTCCATATCTTTGTGTCCAGCCATTATATTCCATTTCCAAGTTTCCCTCTGGCTGGCAAGATACCTCTATGTGGATGGCTGGCCATCACATCAAAGTCACATCATTTGTGAGTCAGCAACTTCCTTCCTAACCCTTCCCTCCTCTAAACTTTCCTATTTCATCCAGCCTCTCAAATGCCAGATTTGTGACCTCAAGTTCATCTTTCATTCTTCCTTCTCACTCACTGACCCGCCTAACCTTTCCATATCCAATCAGTTGCCAAGACTTGCTGATTCTATTTCTATAACACGTTCCCTCTTTCTTTCTACTCCTGTGACCTTTCTCCTAAATTCAAGCCCTCATCACCTCTCACTTGGATTCTTGTTATAGTTGCCTTATTGGTTCTTTGCTACTCTTCTCCCTCTCTTCAATCCACCTATGTAGCTATTATGGTCATCTTCTTAAGGCTCAACTCTGACCATTATCACTTTCTTTTTTTTAAACCCTTCCCCTTCATCTTAGATGTGTGTATTGGTTCCAAGGCAGAACACCAGTAAAGACTAGACAATGGGGGCTAAGTGACTTGTCCAGAGTCACACAGCTAGGAAGTATCTGAGGCCAGATTTGAACCCAGGACCTCTCATCTGTAGGCCTGGCTCTCCATCCACTGAGCCACCTACCTGCCCCCACCCCCTTATGATCACTTCCTAGATTTAAAAAAATCTGCAGTAGCTCTCTTTCTTGCCTTTAAAATAAAATGGAAAATCTTAAAGCCTTCAGTCTGACATCTAAGGTTCTCCATAACCTGCCTTGAACCTTACACGTTTATTCCTTTTCAACATCCTACATTTCAGCCAGGCTGGACTGTTTAAACTTTGTCTCAAACTCAATTTTCAATCTCTGGCATTTGTGCTTTCCAAGTCATCTCCCATGGCTGGAATATACTCTTTGTTTACCTCCATGTTTCAGGATCCTTATCTTCCTTCAAGGCATGGCTCAAGTACCACCTCCTCAGTGAAGCCTTCCTAGATTCCCCTCCATTTCTCTCCCCTCAAATTCCCTTGCATTATACTTATTTGTGCACAGGATATATATATCCCCTTAAGTTAATGTAAATTCCTTGAAGCTGGAGTTTTTGTCTGTGTAATCCCTAGTACCTGGTACAATTCTTTGAACATAGTAGATGGCTCATAAATCCTTGTTTTTTAAAAAATATATTTTATTTTTTCCAATTACATGAAAAAATTTTTATCATTTAAAAAAAATTGAGTTCAAAATTCTCTCCTGCCCTTTCTTCCTTCTCCCCTCATTGAGAAAGCAAGCATTTTGATATACATTATATTTGTGCAGTCAAGCAAAACACAAACATATTGTTGAGTTGATAGTTATAGAGCCCTAGCAGAAGGATGTATGGTCTGTTGCTGCTTGAATATTCTTTTATTTTCTAGCTCACAAGGAGGATACTCCTCTGATTCTTAAGGGAAGTGGTCAAGGAAGTTATTTCAGTAGAAACATCGTTCCAGGATATTGACTCTGGAAATTTTATAATATGGTAATTTTCCTTCTTGAAGATTCTTGTTATCTCAAATTGTCTTTGACTATAACCATGGGCATGAAGGGACTATACTAGTTAGGCATCTATCATTCTGAACAAGAAATGCTTAGATTTAGATTAAAAATTTTAAGTTAATTTTTAAAATGTTATACAAATTAATTTTTAAAATTGTTTTTACACACATGTATGTGAAATGTTACATACAATATTAATGTTTTTCTTTGACATGGGACCTATAATAAATTGGGACTGTATAAATAATAATAAAATAAATAATAAATTGGGACTATAATAAAGCAGGACTGTGAAGGTTCTGATCCCTTAGGCCCCCAAATGGCTAAATATGCCCTCTCCTTGGCTATAAAGGAATTTGACAATAACCCAATTTCAGCAGAAATTGTCAGACTCGAGATGCAAAAAGTTAAGCAGTTGACTCTTCCACCCTCACAAGGACTAATGTTATTCATATGACAGGCATGAGCTGGAATGGAAAAGGTTATGTGACTTCCTCACTGAGCTCTATATCTGGTTTCCTTTATTTGAGTTCCAGAGCTCAGCCACTTTGCAGATGTGGCCACCAATTGACTTCTAGGGAAGCTATTTGGCTTATTGCTCAACCACAATTTTTCACCCTGTGCCTCTAGGAATTATGACTTAGAAGAGACATCTGTGGTTTTTTTTTTTTCCATGCTGAACTAACAGACAAACCCATGCCCTCACCAGAATGACAGTATTCTAAGCAGCGGAGTCCAGAACAGCCAAAGACATGTTGTATTTGATGTTTAGATGTATATCAATTATGTCAGAAAGATCAACCTGGTTGGGCTTAGCCAAAATTGACTCTTTACTCTTTCCCTTACTCTCTCTCTCTCTCTCTCTCTCTCTCTCTCTCTCTCTCTCTCTCTCTCTCTCTCTCTCTCTCTGGAAACAGTCAGAGACAGAGAATGGGAGAGGGGTGGGGGAGAGAGAGAGAGAGAGAGAGAGAGAGAGAGAGAGAGAGAGAGAGAGAGAGAGAGAGAGAGAGAGAGAGAGAGAGAGAGAGAGATCTAAGTTGATGGAGTCCTGGTAGAGAAGACTGAGGGATGCCCCTTTTGCAGATGTTTCTCCCAGATACTCTGGGGTATGTTTCTCAACCAATTCCCTTCCTAACTAAAGAATCAAATACTATTTTACCTGTTTTGGTGATTAATGAGGTGTACAATCACTTGAAGTATCAAAATAATGGCTTTATATTACATAGTTTAGACCTTAAAAATTTATAAAAGAATATTTACTGAAAAGATATTGCAAGAAAAGAAGAAACAAACATACCTTTTTGAACCAAAAACCACATTCTTCTCTATACCACCTCTATCTTTGGGGAGAAAGAACTCAAAATTAAAGAGGTTTTAATAAAGTATTTACTCAACGTGGCATAGGTGTCATAGGTGATAGACAAAATTGCTTTCTTGTTTGCAGAAAATGACGTCTCAGCTGTCTGGTGTATATACTACTATACTCAGTAAAACTTAGGGCAACTGGCAAATTCTTATATAGGTTTCTATTCCTTGATCTCTGGCAACTTGCTTTCTACCTTTCAAAGCTCACTAGGTCACTGCTCTCACTTAAAAGCTAGGAAGAATGGACACATCAGGGGTAGGAGAACATTTGTACTGGGTGCGCATAGCTTCTCAGGAGCTTCAGGTGAGAGAAGGTCCTCCCCTACTTATAGGGCCAGAGCAGTTTGTCCTGCACACTCAAATGCAATGAGATGGAAAAGTGCATCATTCATTCTACATGCTCTAAAATAAAGAAATCCCCCAAGTAGAGAAGAGCATCAATCTATGTACTCTAAATTAAAGAAGTCTCCTAGATCAACATACTTACCCATGACTCCCACTCTCTCATTTTTGTGGCTTTAAGGAAATTTTCTCACCTCTTGTTATCTCAGATATTTTTGTCTATAAAATAAGGTTATTAGGCTAGATAACTTGCTAGTACAAATATTCTGTTAATCTCCCTTTCCTCCCTGCCTCTCACTCAAACTCCAGGCTAATCTAACTAAGCTCCATCTAGGAATTTAAAGACTAGGAAGCCATTTATGGATATTCAGAGATAGAATGTGAAGAGCCCTGGGGGATGGAAATCCTGTGCAGCTAAATGGTAGTAAATACTTTTTTTCCCCTTTTGCAGCATGAAACTCCTCTACTTGTGGCTGACTAGACTTGTAATGTGTTAAGTAGGACAGTTTTAGATTTTGGCTCCCTAGGCCTTCTGCCATTCTTTACCTAAAGACTAAATAAGCTTAAGGGTGTAGGAATAGAGACAACACACATACTCCTCCAAGCTGAAAATAATAGCATCTTTCTTCCAGGGTTGTTATAAGGATAAAATAAGATAATATTTATAAAATTCTTTGCAAACCTTAAAGATCTATATTGCTAAGCATGTTTGGTTTTGCTTGTTTATTTGTTTTTATTTATTTTTCCCAATTACATGTAGAAACCATTTTCACCATTTTTAAAAAAACTGTAACCTTCCATCTTAGAATCCTATATAGAATACTATGTATTGATTGCTGCTCCTTGATATCTGAATTGTCTCTTTTTGGCTTCTTGTAAATTTTTTCCCTTAGCTTGGAAGCTCTTAAATTTGGCAATTACATTCCTTGGGGATTTTCTTTTGAGGATTTAGTGTAGAGGGTGTTCTATGAACTCTTTCAATATCTATTTTGCCCTCTTGTTCAAGAACATCAGGGAAGTTTTCTTGGACTATTTCTTGTAGTATGCTGTCAAGATTTCTGTTTATTTCTGGATTTTCAGGTAGACCAATGATTCTCAAATTGTCTCTTCTAGACCTCTTTTCTTGGTCAGTCATCTTCTCAGTGAGATATTTCATGTTTCCTTCTATTTTGTCAATCTTTTGATTTTGCTTTATTACTTCTTGCTGTTTTGTGAGATAATTTGGCTTCTAATTGTCCAATTATGGTCTTTCAAGAATGGTTTTCCACTATAATCTTTTGATTTTCCTTTTCAGTTTGGTCTATCCTGCTTTTCGTGGCTTCTAGCTGTTTAATTTTGGTCTCTAAATTATTTGTCATTTCATTTGATTTCTGGGCTTCCTTCTCCAATTGGGAGTTCCCATATTTTAAACTATTATTTTCTTTTTGAACTATTTCCCACTTTTCTTGCCAATATTCTTCCATCTTTTTCATAAGCTCTGATTTAAATTCTTTAAGAGCTTGTAGCCAATTTCCATTTTTTTTGGAAGGTTTGGGTGCATTTATTTGTTCGTCCTCTTCTGCTATTTATTCTGTAGTCTAGATTTTTCCTCCATAAAAATTATCCAGAGTCAAAGCTTTCTTCTTGTTCTTCTTGGTGTTGGGAAGTTGTTTTTCCTGGACATTTTTTGCCTTAACTATGCTGGTTTTTCCTTCACTTTCCAGTCAGAAGTTTGAATGAGGAGGGCAGGCTCTCTGTGTATGGAGCTAAGGAGCATGGTTTTTGCCTGAGGCCACCTCTCAAGTCTCTCAAGTCTGGAGCTTCTACTGTTTACAGCTCTTCTCTGTGCTATCTCCACATCCAAGGCCTGTGCTCTTCCACCTGTTGGGGTCTCGAGTCTAGCTGCTCTCAGGGGTAGGTCTTTGGTGATCTTAGTCAGCTGCCAAGGTCCTGGGGGGCCCCTCATTCTCTCACTGATTCTAGCATGCTGACTCTGAGTCTACAGCACTGGCTCTGCAGGTGGGGTGGGGGAGGGTAGATCAGCTCACATTTTGGTGGAAGCTATTTCATCCCCTTATAGGATGGAAATGCCCAAATCCCACATACTTTCAATGCTGTGTCCTACTGTGGAGTTCCTTTGTTCATATGAATTTGGGTTTTTTGGCCTTTTGAGGTAGTCTATATTGGTAGGTGATGAGGAGAGGTAGATTCCTGTATCTAAGCTATAGCCATGTTTACCCAGAAGTCCAGTATGCTTCTCTTTAAAAAATTTTTCCCTAATTATATCTAACAATTTTCAGCATTTATTTTCTGAAATTACAAGATTTAAATTGTCTTCCTCCCTCCCAATGATAGCAAAAAATTTGGTCTGAGTTATGCATGTATTATTTTTTATTTGAAAAATGTTATTTAATTAATTGATTTAGAATATTTTCCACATGATTACATGATTTATGTTCTTTCCCTCCCCTCCTCCCACTCCGCCTCCCATAGTCAATGAGCAATTCCACTGGGTTTTACAAGTGTCATTGATCAAGATCTATTTCCATATTATTGATATTTGCACTAGGGTGATCATTTACAGTCTACATCCACAGGTATATCTCCATCAACTCATGTGATCAAGTAGTTGTTTTTCTTCTGTGTTTCTATTCCAACAGTTCTTTCTCTGGCAGTAGATACCATTCTTTGTCATAAATTCTTCAGAATTGTTCTGAATTATTTTATTGCCGAGAGTAGCTAAGTCTTTCACAGTTGATCATCATAAAATATTACTGTTACTATGTACATGTTCTCCTGGTTCTGCTTATTTTATTCTGTATCAGTTCATATGGGTCTTTCCAGCTTTTTCTGAAATCATCCTGCTTATCATTTTATTGCACAATAATATTCCATCACCATCATATACCACAATTTATTCAGCCATTCCCCAACTTATGGACATCCCCTCAATTTCTAATTCTTTGCCACCACAAAAAGAGCTGAAATAAATATTTTGGTACAAGTAGGTCCTTTCCTCTTTTTTTGTATATAGACCTAGTAGTGATATTATAGGATCAAAGAGTATGTACTGTTTTAAAGTCCTTTGGTCATAGTTCCAATTTGTCCTTTAGAATGATTGGCTCAGTTCACAACTCCACCAACAATGCATTAGTGTCTCAATTTTGCCACATCCCCTCCAACACTTATAATTTTTCTTTATTGTCATATTGGAAACCCCGATAGGTATGAAATGGTACCTCAGAGTTGTTTTAATTTGTGTTTCTCTAATCAATCAAGTGATGCAAAACCTTTTTTCACTTAATTATTGATAGCTTTGATTTCTTCATTTGAAAACTGTTCATATTCTTTATCATTTCTCATTTGGGGAATAACTTGTGTTCTGATCAATTTGCCTTAGTTCTCTATGTACTTGAGAAATGAGATCTTTATCATAAATTTACTATAAAATTTTTCTCCCAGTTTGTTGTTTCCTTTCCAATCTTGGTTACACTGGTTTTGTTTATGCAGAACCTTTTTAATTTAATATGGTCAAAATTATTCATTTCACATCTTGTAATATTCTCTCTCTTGTTTAGCCATAAAGTCTTCCCTTCTCCATAAATCTGACAGGTAAACTATTCTATGCTCCCCTAATTTGGTTACAGTATCATTTTTTTGGTCTAAATTATAGTCATTTTGACCATATCTTGGTAGAGGGTGTGAGATATTGATCTATACCTAGTTTTTGTCATACTGGTTTCCAGTTTTACCAGCAGTTTTTGTCAAATAGAGAGTTCTTATGCCCAAAGCTGGGATTTGGGTTTTTATCAATACTAGATTGCTCTGGTCATTTACCCCTGTATATAGTGTATCTAATCTATACCATTGATTCACTATTCTATTTCTTAGCCAATACCAGATAGTTTTTATAGTTATTGGTTTATTAAACAAGTTCTGTATTCCTAATATAAATCTTACCTGGTCATAGTGAATGATCTTTGTGATATATTGCTGCAGTTCCCTTGCTAGTATTTTATTTAAAGATTTTGCATTTATAATCAATATGGAAGTTGGCCTATAATTTTCTTTCTCTGTTTTTGCTCTTCCTGACTTGGGTATCAGCACCATAATTATATCATAAAAGGAAATTGATAGGACTCCTTCTTTGCCTATTTTCCCAAATTGTTTATGAAGTACTGAGTTTAATTGTTTGTTGGAGTTTTTTTTTAATGTTTGATAGAATTCATTTGGCCCTGGTTTTTTCCCCCTTAGGAAGTTCATTGATGGATTGTTCAATTTCTTTTTCTGAAATGGGACCACTTAAATATTCCATTTCCTCTTTTGTTAATCCAGGCAATTTGTACTTTTAAAAATATTCATCCACTTCACTTAAGACTGTCAGATTTATTGGTATATAATTTGGCAAAATACCTCCTAAGGATTGCTTTAATTTCTTCTTTGATGACAGTGAATTCATCCTTTTCATTTTTGATACTGGCAATTTGAATTTCTTCTTTTTTTAAACCAAATTAACCAGTTTTCTATCTTTTTTATTTTTTTCATAAAACCAATCTATTCTTGTTTGTTAGTTCAATGGTTCATTTACTTTCAGCTTTATTTTATCCTTTGACTCTTAGGATTTCCAATTTCGTTTTTAGTTGAGGATTTCTAATTTCTTCTTTTTCTAATTTTTTTAGTTGCATGCCCAATTCATTGATCTGTTTGTTAGATTTAAGCATTTAGAGATATAAATTGTCTCCTAAAAATACTCATATTTGAGTGTATCCCATACATTTTGATGTTATCTGCTCATTGTTATTATCTTTAATGAAATTATTGATTGTTTCTATACTTTATTCTTTGACCCATCTGTTTTTGAGAATTAGATTATTTAGTTTCCAATTAATTTTTAATTTGTCTTTTCATGGATCCTTATTGATAATAATTTTTATAGTTTTATGGTCTAAAAAGGATGCATTTATTATTCTTGCTTTTCTGCATTTGGTTGTGAAGTTTTTTATGCCCTAATACATGGTCACTTTTTCTTAAAATGCCATTTACTTCTATTTGAGAGTTAAATTTTCCATTCAGCTCTGATCTTTTCAAGAATGTTTGAAAGGCCTCTATTTCATTGAAGCCCATTTTCCCCCTGAAGGATTGTGCTTATTTTTGATGGGTAAATGATTTTTTGTTGAAGTCCTAGCTCCTTTGCCTTCTGGAATATATTCTAGACCTTCTTATCCTTTAATGTAGAAGCTGCTAAATCTTGTGTTTTTCTGACTGTGGCTCCACAAAATTTGAATTGTTTATTTTTGGCTGCTTGCTATATTTCCTTTTTGACTTGAGAGTTTGAGAATTTGACTAGAATATTCCTAGGCATTATCTTTTTAGGACCTTTTTCGGGAGGTGATTTGGATTCTTTCCATTTCTAATTTAGCCCCTGGTTCTGTAACATCATGGCAGTCATACTTGATAATTTCTTGAAAGATGATGTCTAACCTCCTTTTTTTATCATGGCTTTCCAGTAGTCAATATTTTTTAGATGATCTCTCCAGGTCAGTTATTTTTCCAATGAGATAATTCACATTTTTTTTTATTCTTTTGACTTTGATTGTTTCTTGATATCTCATGGAGTCATTAGCTTCCACATTGCCCAAACAAAATTTTTAACTCATGATTTTTTTGAGTAAGCTTTTGTACTTCTATTTCCAGTTGGCCAATTCTACTTTTTAAAAAGTTCTTTTCTTTGGTGAATTTTATGCCTCTTTTTTTCATATGGCCAATTCTGCCTTTTAAGAAGTTCTTCTCTTCAGTGTGTTTTTGTACCTATTTTTCCATTTGGCCAATTCTGATTTTTAGGGCATTAATTCCATAGTACTTTGTGTGTGCCTCCTTTACCAAGCCCTTGACTCTTTTATCGTGATTTTCCTGTATCATTCTCATTTTTTCTCCCAGTTTTTCTTCTACTTCTCTTATTTCATTTTAAAGTCCATTTTGTGCTCCTCCATTAATTGTTTTTTGGACTTGAGAGCAATTCAGATTCTTAGACCTTTTAGATACAGCAGTTTTAATTGCATTATCTTCTTTTGAATGTGTGTTTTGGTCTTCCCTGCCACCAAAATAACTTTCTATGTGGAGTTTCTTTTTTAGTTATTTGCTCATTTTCCAGTCTTTTTCTTTCCTTTTAATTAAAAAAAAACTATTAAAATTGGGCTCCGTAACTTCCAGGTAAGCATGGCTGCAGAGTAGACATGGCTTGCTTCCTCTCCTCAGACCCAACGACACAGACGACCTCAAAAGACCCTCCCAAAATAAAAAAACAACCATCCTCAGAAGAACAGAAAGACCCCACAACAAGGCAAAGCTCTGAAGGTAGGTGGGATTCTGGCATCTCCACAATATAAGGGAATGAAAAGCTGACCTACACCCACCAAACAGTTGGAGCCAGAGTTAAAGTCAGCACTGGCCAGAATCAACAAGTGAGGGA
The DNA here is from genome assembly GCF_027887165.1 of Monodelphis domestica. Lineage (NCBI taxonomy): Eukaryota > Metazoa > Chordata > Mammalia > Didelphimorphia > Didelphidae > Monodelphis > Monodelphis domestica. The sequence continues at coordinate 499,270,079 of NC_077228.1, forward strand.
GGGGCACCCCAGGACTGAACAAAGGGCCCCAGCCCCAGGTCTCGAGACCTGAATAAGATCACCAAGGTCCTTCTCCTGAGGTTACTAAAACCCAAAACCCCAGCAGGTGGGCTAGGGGAGCACAGATCTCAGATGCCCAGAACTAGCGCACTATCATCACCGAGTGCGTGAAGGGACCCCCTGAGGTGAGCAAGGGGCATCTACAGTTCTTGGGAGTTAGCTAAAACCACCAAAGACTTTCACCGGAGAGCACTAACTCCCAAAATGCCGGCAGGCAGGGGAAGGAAGTCCCTGGGCCTCCCCAGGGAAGATAGCACAGCTGCAGAGAACCTAGAATTAGCCTGAGACTAAAACCTTGACCATTAGACCCTTATACTGAGAGCAAGTACTACTCATTCAGATTTCTGACTGTAAAAGGGCGGAAGAACAAACAAACAAACAAAACACAGAGATGGCAAACTGTACCCAAGAACCCCAACACCCCAACACCAAGAAAAGCAAGAAGAAGGGGGTGACTTTGGATACATTTTATGGAGGGAAAACACACACAAAAAAACAGGAAATAGCAGAAGAGGAAGCTCAAACAAATGCTCCAAAACCTTCCAAAAGAAATGGAAATTGTCCACAAGCTCTTGAAGAATTTAAATTGGAAGTTATCAAAAAGATGGAAGCCTTCTGGCAGGAAAAATGGAATATAATGCAAAAGGAACTCAGCAATCTGAAACACGAAAAAACACAACAACAGAAATAGCTTGAAGCCTCAAATACCAGGATAGACCAAACTGAAAAGGAAAACCAGGCTTTAAAGGTCAGAATCAGGCAACTGGAAGACAATGATCTTGCAAAAGAGGAGGAATTAATAAAGCAAAGCCAAAAGACTAAGAAATTAGAAGATAACACAAAATATCTCAATGACAAGGTGGCAGACCTGGAAAATAGAGAAAGGAGAGACAATATGAAAATAATTGGCCTACCAGAAAAGCCAGAAATAATAGTAATCTAAATAGTAATCTCGACATCATAATACAAGATATCATCAAAGAAAACTGCCCGGAGATTCTATAACAAGGGGGAAATATAGGCATTGAAAGAATTCACAGAACACCCTCTACACTAAATCCCCAAAAGACAACTCCCAGGAATGTAATTGCCAAATTCCAAAACTTTCAAGCAAAAGAAAAAATCTTACAAGAAGCCAGAAAAAGACAATTTAGATATAAAGGAATGCCAATCAGGGTCACACAAGACCTTGCAATTTCCACTCTGAACGACTGTAAGGTATGGAACATGGTTTTCAGAAAGGCAAGAGACCTGGGTCTTCAACCAAGAATCAGCTATCCATCAAAACTGACTATATACTTCCAGGGGAAAGTATGGACATTCAACAAAATAGAAGATTTCCAAGTTTTTGTAAAGAAAAGACCAGAGCTCTGGGGAAAGTTTGATATCCAAACACAAAGAGCAAGGAAAACTTGAAAAGGTAAATATGAAGGAAAGGGAAAAAGAGAAAAATGTTATCTTTTTCTTTTATTCAAACTCTCTTCTATAAGGACTACATTTATATCAAATTATATATATTAATATGCGGGGAAATTATAATGTGTAACTCAAAAATTGTATGCATCATTAGAGTAGTTAGAAGAATCACGCATAGGGAATGATTGTGGCATTAAGACAATATGGAGAAAGTGGGGGTGAAAGAAAGAAAAAGGGAGGGGTGAATCATTGATGGTACTAAGATATATTTCAAGAAATAGAGGAAAAAAATAAATAGAATAATCTTTCTCACACAAAGATACACATGGGTAGGGGAGGGGAAGAAATTTCCTATACGGAGGAGGGGAAGAAAGTGCTAATTGGTATTACTCAAACCTTACTCTCAGTGAAATCAACTCTGAGAGCTTAGAACATCTAGATCCAATGGGATCTTGAACTTTATCTTATCCAACAGGGTAAGAGAGAAGGGGAAATTAAGGAGGGGTGGGGGGAGGGAGTATAAAAAGGGAGGGAAGGAGGGGGGAAGGGGAAGGGAACAAAAAGGGAGGGGCTAGAAAGGGAAGCATATCAAGGGAGGGGACTAGGGGAACTAATCTAAAGTAAATCACTGGTTTAAAAGGTTATAGCTAAAGAAGAAAGGTCAGAATTAGGGGAGGATATCAAAATGCCAGGGAATCCACAAGTGACTATCGTAACTTTGAGCATCAATGGGATGAACTCACCCATAAAACGTAGCTGAATAACAGAATGGATTAGAATCCAAAACCCTACCATATGTTGTCTTCAAGAAACACATATGAGGAGGGTTGATACTCACAAGGTTAGAATTAAAGGATGGAGTAAGACCTTCTGGGCCTCAACTGATAGAAAGAAGGCAGGAGTTACAATCATGATATCTGACAAAGCCAAAGCAAAAATAGACCAGATCAAAAGAGATAGGGAAGGTAAATATATTCTGTTAAAAGGGAGTATAGACAATGAGGAATTATCACTAATCAACATGTATGCACCCAATAGTATAGCACCCAAATTTCTAATGGAAAAACTAGGGGAATTGAAGGAGGAAATAGATAGTAAAACCATATTAGTGGGAGACTTGAACCAACCACCATCAAATTTAGATAAATCAAACCAAAAAATAAATAAGAAAGAGGTAAAATAGGTGAATAAAATCTTGGAAAAATTAGAGTTAATAGACATATGGAGAAAAATAAATAGGGACAAAAAGGAATACACCTTCTTCTCAGCACCACATGGCACATTCACAAAGATAGATCATACACTAGGTCACAGAAACATGGCACACAAATGCAGAAAAGCAGAAATAATAAATGCAACCTTTTCAGATAATAAGGCAATAAAAATAATGATCAGTAAGGGTAAATGGAGAGCCAAATCAAAAATTAATTGGAAATTAAATAATATGATACTCCAAAATTGGTTAGTGAGAGAAGAAATCATAGAAACAATTAATAATTTCATTGAGGAAAATGACAATGGTGAGACATCCTTTCAAACCTTATGGGATGCAGCCAAAGCAGTACTCAGAGGGAAATTCATATCCTTGAGTGCATATATTAACAAATTAGGGAGGGCAGAGATCAATGAATTGGAAATGCAAATCAAAAAACTTGAAAGTGAACAAATTAAAAACCCCCAGAAGAAAACCAAACTAGAGATCCTAAAAATTAAGGGAGAAATTAATAAAATCTAAAGTGATAGAACTATTAAACTAATAAACCAGACTAGAAGCTGGTACTTTGAAAAAACAGACAAAATAGACAAAGTACTGGTCAATCTAATTTAAAAAAGGAAAGAAGAAAGGCAAATTAACAGCATCAAAGATGAAAGGGGGGACCTCACCTCCAATGAAGAGGAAATTAAGGCAATCATTAAAAACTACTTTGCCCAACTATATGGCAATAATTATACCAACCTAGGTGATATGGATGAATATTTACAAAAATATAAATTGCCTAGACTAACAGAAGAAGAAATAGAATTCTTAAATAATCCCATATCAGAAAAAGAAATCCAACAGGCCATCAAAGAACTTCCTAAGAAAAAATCCCCAGGGCCTGATGGATTCACCAGTGAATTCTATCAAACATTCAGAGAACAGTTAATCCCAATACTATACAAACTATTTGACATAATAAGCAAAGAGGGAGTTCTACCAAATTCCTTTTATGACACAAACATGGTACTGATTCCAAAACCAGGCAGGTCAAAAATGGAGAAAGAAAACTATAGACCAATCTCCCTAATGCAAAAATCTTAAATAGGATACGAGCAAAAAGACTCCAGCAAGTGATCAGAAGGATCATTCACTATGATCAAGTAGGATTTATACCAGGAATGCAGGGCTGGTTCAATATTAGGAAAACCATCCACATAATTGACCACATCTACAAGCAAACAGACAAAAATCGCATGATTATCTCAATAGATGCAGAAAAAGCCTTTGACAAAATACAACACCCATTCCTATTAAAAACACTAGAAAGCATAGGAATAGAAGGGTCGTTCCTAAAAATAATAAACAGTATATATCTAAAACCATCAACTAACATCATCTGCAGTGGGAATAAACTAGATGCATTCCCAATAAGATCAGAAGTGAAACAAGGATGCCCATTATCACCTCTATTATTTAACATTGTACTAGAAACACTAGCAGTAGCAATTAGAGAAGAAAAAGAAATTGAAGGCATCAAAATAGGCAAGGAGGAGACCAAGCTATCGCTCTTTGCAGATGATATGATGGTCTACTTAAAGAAATCCTAGAGAATCAACCAAAAAGTTAGTCAAAATAATCAACAACTTTAGCAAAGTTGCAGGTTACAAAATAAACCCGCATAAGTCATCAGCATTTCTATATATCTCCAACACAGTTCAGCAGCAAAAACTAGAAAGAGAAATCCCATTCAAAATCACCTTAGACAAAATAAAATACCTAGGAATCTATCTCCCGAGACAAACACAGGAACTATATGAACACAACTACAAAACACTTTCCACACAACTAAAACTAGACTTGAGCAATTGGAAAAATATTAACTGCTCATGGGTAGGATGCGCCAATATAATGAAAATGACCATCCTACCCAAGCTTATTTATCTATTTAGTGCTATACCCATTGAACTTCCAAAAATTTTTTTACTGACTTAGAAAAAAAATAATGAAGTTCATTTGGAAGAACAAAGGGTCAAGGATATCCAGGGAAATAATGAAAAAAAAATACAAAGGAAGGGGGCCTTGCAGTCCCAGATCTCAAACTCTATTATAAAGCAGTGGTCATCACAACAATTTGGTACTGGCTAAGAGACAGAAAGGAGGATCAGTGGAATAGACTTGGGGTAAGTGACCCCAGTAAGTCAGTATATGACAAACCCAAAGAACCCAGCTTTGGGGACAAAAACCCACTATTTGACAAAAACTGCTGGGAAAACTGGAAGACAGTGTGGGAGAGATTAGGTTTGGATCAACACCTCACACCCTACACCAAGATAAACTCAGAATGGGTGAAAGACTTGAGCATAAAGAAGGAAACTATAAGTAAATTAGGTGAACACAGAATAATACACATGTCAGACCTGTGGAAAGGGAAAGACTTTAAAACCAAGCAAGACATAGAAAGAATCGCAAAATGTAAAATAAACAATTTTTATTACATCAAATTTAAAAGTTTTTGTACAGACAAAACCAATGTAACCAAATTGAGAAGGGAAGCAACAGATTGGGAAACAATTTTCATAACAAAATCCTCTGACAAAGGTCTAATTACTCAAATTTATAAAGAGCTAAATCAATTGTACAAAAAATCAAGCCATTCTACAATTGATAAATGGGCAAGGGACATGAACAGGCAGTTTTCAGCCAAAGAAATCAATACTATTAATAAGCACATGAAAAAGTGCTCTAAATCTCTTATAATCAGAAAGATGCAAATCAAAACCACTCTGAGGTATCACCTCACACCTAGCAGATTGGCTAATATGACAGCAAAGGAGAGTAATGAATGCTGGAGGGGATGTGGCAAAGTAGGGACACTAATTCATTGCTGGTGGAGTTGTGAATTGATCCAACCATTCTGGAGGGCAATTTGGAACTATGCCCAAAGGATGCTAAAAGAATGTTTGCCCTTTGATCCAGACATAGCACTGCTGGGTTTGTACCCCAAAGAGATAATAAGGGAAAAGACCTGTACAAGAATATTCATAGCTGAGCTGTTTGTGGTGGCCAAAATTGGAAAATGAGGGGATACCCTTCAATTTGGGGAATGGCTGAACAAATTCTGATATATGTTGGTGATGGAATATTATTGTGCTAAAAGGAATAATAAAGTAGAGGAATTCCATGGGAACTGGAACAACCTCCAGGAAGTGATGCAGAGCGAGAGGAGCAGAACCAGGAAAACACAGAGACTGATACACTGTGGCAGAAGAGAACGTAATGGACTTCTCCATTAGTGTCAATACAACGTCCCTGAACATTCTGCTGGGATCCAGGTGAAAAAAAACACTATCCACAAGCAAAGGACAAACGGTGGATGTGAAAACACCGAAGATAAGCAACTGCTTGACTACAGGGGTGGAAGGGACATGAATGAGGAGAGACTCTAAATGAACACCCTAATACAAATACCAACAACATGGAAATGGGTTTGAATCAAGGACACATGTGATACCCAGTGAAATTGTGCATTGGCTAGGGGAGGGACGGTCGGATTAGGGGAGGAAAAGAAAAGGATCTTTGTTTTTAAGGAATATTGTTTGAAAATAACCAAATAAAATAATGTTTAAATTGGAAAAAAAATAAAATAATGTTGGCCTAAAAAAAAATTGGGGCTCTGTAACTGTGATGAAGGGAGCCCTGTTCTAAGTTTCAGATTTTTTGTGCGGTTGCCTTTAGAGCTGGCTCTGGGGATCGTTTTGCTTTCAGTTCCTCCAATGTGGTATCTCCTGGCCTGTGCTCTGGTCTGTGAGTAGCCACAAACACTCTTTTCTACCTTAGAACTATGATCAGGGTCCCCTGCTCTCCTGTGACCACAAGCACTGATATGTGCTAGTGCTTCTCCCCACCCTGAGCCTGATCCCCCAGACTACAACCTGGTTCTGTGTATGACCAATGCAAAATGAGTCTTATGTTCAAGGGTCAGCAAAGGGACTCTTGCAATCTTTTTCTGAGCAGTTGTCCAAACACCCTTACTATCTGTGGCTGAGAGCTCCAGATGCCTTCCACCTTGATTTCAATAGATCTTTCTTGGGCTTCTATGTCATTTTGGGCTGAAAAATTACCTCACTCCATCTTTTGAGGGATTATACTACTGAAAAATTTACTTTGAGGTATTATAGTTTTTTAAAGGGGAATTTGGTAAAAATCAAATGGGTCTGGGTACCGTCTTAGCTCCACCCCCACTCCTTGTTAGGCATGTTTCACATAAGAAAATATTTGAAATATAACTTAAGATAACTGGGGGAATGAGGGAGTATAAGGGCAAAAGAAGTTCTGTGCAGAGGAGGAGACTGAATCTTAGTCACCAGTTAAGTTGCTAGGCAAAATGGCAGTAAGAGGTAGAGAATCAAGGATCCTGAAGCTATATCTCTTGGTGTGTCCATATTGCTCCATGCATGCATTTTATGGGAAGAGGTGGGGACCTTGCTCAGGTACATCTGATTAGTTTCCCATTTCTGATGTTCCAGCCATAGAATTCTCAAGAATTTACTAGAAAGGTCTAGTTAAGTACAAGGCACTGGAAGTTCCCAGCATGAAAGATTCCAAAAGGCGTAAAGATTAGCATTTTGGGGAAACTGAGGCAGGTAGAAAATTAGTTTCTCCCTGCAAGGAGTATTATATTTTTAGAGGTTTATTAAAGGTTAAGGATTAAAGAAATTACAGAATAAGAAAGCACGTGTCTAGGCCCAGAGAGGCCTAGACACAACCTCACCACGTTATGAAAAGAGACCCATCTGCTTGCAAGCGGAAACAGGAAAGAAAAGAGAGAGCCTGTGCCTATGGCGAAGACCCTTTAAATCATAATTTGCTCTCAGCCCAGATGAGAATTCAGTGAGATTACAAAGCATTCTGGGGAAGTGGAGCAAGGACTTCTGGGGATTGAAGTGCTGGATTCAAGTCTCCATTTTTACAAAGGGCAGAGTGGGGATACAAAACAGAAGGGGCAGTATATTCTTGCTGTTAGTGGGTCTATGGTCATATCCAGTGTCAAAACATTTCTCTTCCTGGAAACAAGATTTTAATTCTAAATATAACATCATGTCATCCGCAAATAGGACTAATTTTTTTCTCCCCTTTGTCACATTTGTGCTTTTGACATTGTTCTTCCATCTTATAAGTAGCATTTCTACAACTTTGTCAAATAGTAGTGGTGAGAGAAGTCATGTTTATATAAGAAGAAAAACTGAACTCTGCATTTTAGGTACAAGAATTTTTATTAATTTATGGCTTTTCTAATCTTTGCATTTTTCTTCTTAGAAAGAGAAATGTCCAAAATGACTCTCAGACTTCTAATACAAATCATTTTGAAATCACAATTTTCAGGATGCTCCCTAAATCTGTACCAACTGTATGCACTCCTGACTAGACTATCCCCAGTATATATGTCTCTCTATCTGGATTCCCACTCCTCTCTGGGCTAGAAAAAGGATTCATTCTATTTTTTTTCCTAAGCTTTCCCAATCAGAATTTTTGCTTTTCCTTCTTTCCTTCCTTCCTTCCTCTCTTTCTTTCTTCCTTCCGTCCTTCCTTTTTTTTTTTTTAATAAACCCTTATCTTCCATCTTGGAGTCAATACTGTGTGTTGGCTCCAAGGCAGAAGAGTGGTAAGGGCTAGGCAATGGGGTTTAAGTGACTTGCCCAGGGTCACACAGCTAGGACGTGTCTGAGGCAAGATTTGAACCTATGACCTCCCATCTCTAGGCCTGGTTTTCAATCCACTGAGCCACCCAGCTTCCCCCTCATTCTTTCTTTCTCCTTATCTTCCATCTTAGAATTAATACTGTGTATTGGTTCCAAGGCAGAAGAGTGGCAAGGACTAGGCAATGGGGGTCAAAGTGACTTGTTCAGGCCCACATAGCTAGGAAGTGTTTGAGCCATATTTGAACCTAGGTTCTCCCAATACCTGGGTGTTCTATCCTCTGAGCCACCCACCTGGCCCCAAGGTGCATTCTCTAGATCTTTGTGAGAGGATAAGCCAGGCTAAAATGCTTCCTCTTACTCTATCTTCTTGACTCTACCTTCTCCTAGCCTCCATTTTTTTCTCAATAGCCCTCGATTTCTTCAAATCAACTTTTAATTTTTTTTGTCCTGTTTATGTTAAGAATATTTCCAAAAGTTTTATAGGCTTCTGCATATTTGTTGAATGAGTGTCTGCCACATGCACAGAGTGCCTGGATCAGAATATCTCCATACAGGGGAGATGAGAACTTGTTTTGGGGAGAATCATGACAATGTATAAGCAACATGTCTTGGACAGTCTATGGAGCATGTGTCAATATTCCATAACTGGTTCCAATTGTCGGTTCATGCAGTGAAGATGATGCTCTTTGACTGGCTTCATGAGTGTTCAAAAAAGGCCTGTCAGCTCTTTGCCTCCTTTAGTAACTCTTCTGGTTATAAAATCTGGTGAGAGACCAAGGAGAGAGTCCAGAGATACTTCTCTCCACAGCTATCCCAGGGAATAGTTCTTGGACCTTGGCCTCTGTGTTTGTTGTTCTTTGTTTCAGGAGACCTTCTCCGATTTTGTGAGTTTTGAAATGTTTAGAGGGTGGCTTAGTTTCTTGTGGTTCCAGAAGCCAGAGCATACTTTGCTATCTTGGAGTTTCAGGCAAGCTTTTGTAGACACCTCAGAATTGATTCCCCCTGGGAGCAAGGAGTGACCTCCTGGACCCCAGTTCAGTGGCAGCTGAGACACTCGGGTGATGTGCCAACTTTGGACAAGAACATGGTGGGACCAGTTCTATGTAGAATTGAGCTAAAATATGAGCCTGTTCCCTCCAGCGACTGAAACGTTATAGGAGAGAGTATCTTCCTTGAGTGTTGGGGGAAAGGAATCTTTTGTTCTTACTGTATCTTTGAAGTAAATATCCCTTTTGACAAAAACCAATCTAGGTGACATGGCTAAATAGAACTGGGGTGCCAATCACTTGGGCCTAACAGTGGGACAAGAGCAAATGGCGAAGGCTTAAACCAGTGGTAGCAATAGAGAAGAGACATTCCACAGATTCTTGAGGGTATCCCTGAACCTTGAGGAATTGATGTAACAATGATTTCCTGGCTCTGGTAAAATAGGGAAGAGTAAGGCAGCTAGGTAGTATATGAGCATAAATAGAACACTGAACATGGAGTCAGGAATACTTGCATTCAAATCCAGCTCCACACTCTAACTAGATATGTTATCTCAAGCAACACAGACCACCTCACCTTTCTTTGCCTCAGTTTCCTCAACTGTAAAATGGGAATAATAGCACCCATGTCCCAGGATTACTGTGAAGATCAGTCTTTAGTTGATAAATATTTACCCAGCCTATCTCTGCCTATAACCCTTGCATCAGATCCTCTCATGACAAGAAAAGCCCAAGGTCACATTTAAATATTTTTTCCACTTTTTCACATTATATCCTCCACTTAAGAATCTGAGACAAAATATGCATAGCACCTCTCAGCATATTGAGGCAAAATGTCCAGTTTTAGGAATAGATTTCACAATATTTCATTTTCCTTTGCTATTTACATTTAAATAAGTAGATTTTGACTTAAGTGTCAGAACTTTTAAATTGCTTCCATCAGAATTCTTTGTTCACCCGTCCATTCCCACACACTTTCTCTCTCATGTGGTTGTAAGAAGTTCCTTCTCTTTTCTTCTACTTCTGCTTTTTATTTAAAGCTTTAGATTTTTTTCATAAAGATCTTTCCATATTTTTCTATATCCCTCATACTCTGGTCTTAACTGAGCCGTAGAACTCAATTACATTAATATTCTCCAATTTCCTCTTTTCCTCTTTTTGGGCCTTTAAGCTCATTGGTGTAGAGCTGAAAGAGATATTAGAGGCTGCCAAATCTAAGCATCTCATTTAACAGAAGAAGAAACTGAGATCTATTGAGGATAAGCATCTTATCCAGGATTACAAGGTATTAAGTGTCTGAAGCAGGATTTGAACCTAAGCCTTCATGTCTTCAAGGCTAGTGCCTTATCCATTGCCCTTTTAGAGGCAGCTGGTGGTGCAGTGGATAGAATGTTGGCCCTGGAGTCAGGAAGTACTGAATATAAACTATTTGTGTGACGCTGGGCAAGTCATTTAACCTCAATCACCCTCAGGTTCCTTAACTGTAACATGCGAATAACTCTTCAGAGTTGTTGTGAGGATCAAATGAAATATTCCTAAAAAGGTCTGACCAGAGTGCATGGCACATAATACGTGCTCTGAAATAGCTTATTCCACTCTCTCCCCTTCTCTCTATCTACCATGCCATGCTGCCTCTCTTTCTGTTGGTTCTGAAGCGTGGTTTGGTTTTTGCAGTTACAAATACTACTCTGTAGGACTCTTGGAACAGATTGCCCTTTCTCTTGTTTGATTGTCTTCAGTTATGCTCCTCCAAGTAGATTGTCAATGAAGGAATTGTTCAGTTGCTCCAAATCTTCTCCATCTAATTAGTATTTCTCCGTGTTCTGAGACAGTTTTGACACAGAGGCTGGAAGGTCCTGCACTAGTTGAGGTCCTAGTAGAAGATCAGAATGTCACAGAGTTCCCCAACTAAAGCCTAATCTAGCAGGTCCTGAAAACCTAAAGCTATCCAGCACTCAGAAGCCAGGAGGGACCTATATATTCCAAATGGCACATAGACCCCAACTGTCTCCCAAGAGGTCTGAAAAATCATGTTCCATCTGTTCTCTGTTCATCCATTCCTTCCCTCCCCTACTCACTCCTCCTTTGCAGTACAATTTCAGCTCCCAGAAGATACAGGACTGACTAAAGAAACAGGTTCCCAGTGGACCAAATGAATTGAGAAGAGACAAAGGGAAATAATACTCCAAGTGCTGTAAAGGTGGGGAGAGCTTAGATTTCCCCCACTTTCTCCCCCTTAACACCTACAACGTGGAATCATTCTCAGGAAGGCAGGAAGAGGGTTAAATAAACCCCTTTTGTTAATATTTCTCCAGGGATTTCCAGAGTGCATCCTTCTTGGACATGGTCAGGGAATGAATTGAAATAAAAGGGGATAGCAGTTACTGGAGACCCCCAAAAGATAAACCCCATTATCACAAAGTTAATAATAATATCGAATCCCTCAAAGCTGGCAAAGGCACTTCACATCCATCATCTCATTTAAGTCTCATGTCCCACATGTGAGATAGATATTATTATGCCCATTTTCTAGATGGAGAAACTACAGCTCAGAGAGGTTAAGTCATAACAGCTAGCATTATAGAATTGATGTAGCTGGTGAGAGACTATGTTATAAAGGGAAAGTCCATGTATACTTCTCTCTGCAGCTATCCCAAGGAATAAGCCTTGGACCTTGACCTCTGTGCTTATTCTTTTCTGTTCCAGGTGAAGGGAATGGAGTTTCTGTGACCTTGTGAGTTTTAAGATGTTTAGAGGATGCTTTAGGGGTTACAAAATGCAAGTCAGTGAGCTAGAAATAGCCAGAAGCAATATGTGGCTTTGTTAGAGAAGGAAGTAGAATCAAACCCCTAAATTCATCATGAGGTTCTAGAGCTATCTAGAGAGAAACAAGACCTGGGACTGATGTGAGAATCATATCTGAGGATTTGAATTGAAAAAGTATGAATCTGCAATATTAATGATGATGATGATAAAGATAGTTAACATTAATATATTGCTATGAAAATCACAAAATACTTTCATTTTAACTCCTTTGACAACATCCCTGCAAGGTGGATGGATTATTATCCCCATTTGACAGTTGAAGAAACTGAAGCAGAATGGGATTGTGACTTCCATAGATTAAGTGGCAAATACATAATAAGTATTTGAGGAAGGATTTGGATTCAAACCTCTCCAGCACCAGATCCATTGCTTAATATACTTTACACCCTATTTGCCTTTATAATGCTGAAAGTTCTACATAAGGTGCATGCAAGTTTTTAGCCCAGATATTCACCAGCTAGCACTGATTTCCTGGTTCACTCCAGAAAAACGGTATGATCTCTGACAACTTGACCAAAGTAACATATCACCCCTTATCATCCATGTTACTCATCAGTTCCTTGGAGAGTTTCTGAGTCCCTTCAGCTGGAGAGCTCTTCATGTGGCCACTTCCTTTTTTAATCCCTTTAGAATTTATAAGGCAGTGGACAGGCATGGGATATTCATCTGGGAGAAAACTAGGGTGGAAACCAAAAATGAGCTTGGAAGGAAGTGTTTTGGGTGGATGAGTAAAACAACTTGTTATTCCAGAAATTTTTTTTTCTTGATACAGAAGTGCCATAGCATCCAAAATGTAGTAGTAAAGGAATCTTAAAGACTGTCCACCATACTCCAAACTCCCTTCCCAATTTCATTTTACAAATGAGTAAACAAAGTCCCAAGAGGGCTGTGACTTGTCTGAGGTCATACAGAAAGAAATCATCAGAGATGGGATTTGAAACCAGGAGATCTGATTCTCTAGCCAGGGCTTTTTCCTCTGTGCCAAATTGGTACATTCTCAGCCTTTGGGTGATGAACAGTAGTCAGGTAAATTTCTACCTGAAAGACAATAAATAGTGCAATTCAAAAGTATGAAATCAACTAAAGGTCCAAGATGGAGGTAAAGTGGGAGTGGGACACTATGGATTCAGAAAATCTCCAAGGAACTGATGAGTAACATGGATGATAATGGGTGGTTTGTTATCTTGGTCAAATTGTCAGAGGTCAAATGGAAATCATTAAGGTTGTAGAGAGGGGCAAACCAGTCATGAGGTTCAGCATTATTGCTCCCCAGGAACACAAGGGATTGGCAGAGGAGGTAGCAAGCATTGGATTTCCCAGAGAAACCTTGACCTGTTCACAACATGCTTCCTAGAATTGCATTAGAAGCTGATATTATGTCATGTCTTTGGCCACTAAAACCCTAGAGGATTATATAGAAGGTTGTGAACAGTCTGGTAGAGCATCATGATGGCAGAGATGTGGTACCATAGCGAGAAGATTTATTTCTAATATTTAATCCTTTTTTTATTTTTAAGTTTTAAATGAGGTGTGGTCTCTCTTTGAAATCTCTTTCTTCGGTTCTTCATTCCTAACAAATTTAAGGAATGCTTTCACATTCCCCATCCCAAACTTACAAATTGGAGTGATCAAAATGGAAGATTATGAGCTTCATCTTGCCTTGTAAGCAAGAACTGCCAAGTAGGTCTGTGAGCAGCAGATAGTGTCCTTTCATCCCCCATTGAAATGAGCTATGGACGTAAAAATTTAACCAGACACAACTTAGTCTTCCCATCTAGATCACCTAACATGATTAGAGTCTTATGGCCAGGCATGCCACCCCCTACCACCATGAAAGAATTGGGGAGTCACTATAAAAATTTCAGTTCTCCTCTTCATTACGTATTTACCAATTAAAAATATCTGGGGGAGGGTTGAATAATGTGCTTGCAGATTTGTATTTAATGACTCAAGATGCTAAATGTTTTTTTCTTTGATCACTGAGAGAAATCACTGACCAATTAATTTAATGGTTATTGCTAACCAGATCAATAAACTGATTTTCTTATCTAGTAGCCAGCCTCTTGGAGTTTTTAATCATCACAATAGGCCAAAGAACTCTCCCAGGGATAATGTAGACCCAAGAGCAAATGTACAGGAACTTATCAATCATATAGTCTTAGAGTCAAAGACTCCCACTTGACATGAATGGCCTGGGCACCCTTTTGGCATATCTCATTCTGGCTATCTGTATCTGGTAGTCTCCCAGGTATAGCCATTGCAAGTACTCAATCAATCATTAAAAAATGTTAATTAAATTTAATTAATTAAAAAAAATTTAAACACTTATTCTGTGCTAGACACTGATGAGACAAAAGACCAAAATTAAGCAGTCACTGCCTTCAGGGAGCTTATGTTTATAGAAGGAGATAGCATGTATGCACAGAAAAATACAAAATAAGTACTATGTTATTTGAAGAGAGGAAAGCACTAGCAATTAGGAGATGAGAAATGACTTCATGGAGGGGTTGATTGTGAAACTTAGCTTGGATGAAATTTGGGATTCTAAGAGGCAGAAGGTAAGAGGAGAATGTGTCCCTGAGTAAGGATAGAGATAGAATGTTGCGTGTGACTATCCATAAAATGGAGAGTACATTATAATATTAGAATGTAGATTAGAACTGAGTTGTAACAAAAGGCTCCAAATGTCAAACCAAGGAGTTTGTGTTTGCTACTAGAGATATTAGGGAGTCACTGGGATTTAATGAGGAAGGAATGATCATGATCAAATTTGTGCTTTAGGAAAATCAAAGTGATATCAGCTCTGGGGTTTAACCAATAAAGCCTTTTCTTTCCAACCTTGTTCCATTCTGTATTTCTAGCTTTATAGGAGCTTCAATAAGGGTGGGAGACAAAGAGGGTTATATCTCCCCCTTATTTGTAAAGCCCCTCATGCTAGGAACTCTTGCAATATGAAAAAGAAAAGCCCTGAACAGAAGACACTTTGATATCTGTTTCCAGAACCTGTACTAATTTTATATGATGGGGAAAATGTATTTCCTAGCAAGAAAAGGAGTTCAGCTGAGCTGAATTGGGCTGGGGAAACTTGAGACACAAATTAGTTAGAATTTGTGTCATACATTTGCCTGCCAAAGCATGAGAGTAGCTTGTAGAAATACCGCTCTCCTATCCAGTAACCTAAAGAAAACTCTCATTGGCCTATTCAATAAACTGGCACTGAAACCCTGACAATGGCCACAGTGTGCCATGAGGAAGTTGTCTCAACAGAAAAATAAAACAGAAACTTTTAGAAATTGTGTAACTGGTAAAGTCCCAAATTGCTCCCTCATTCAAAATTTTTCTCTAAAAATATTTTTTAGATACTTGATGGGTATTTAAATGGGGGAAAGAAAACCCTTTTGAGAGACAGAATGATGAAGTGTCTAGAGATACATACAAAATTATCTTAGTGGAAGTGACATTAAAGAAGAGAAATTACCATTTGCATTTTTACTGTACTCTAAAGATCCTGAGATCTTGCCATCTGACATGCAGCTGAAACCTTGTCTCTCCCTATTAGAATATGAACTCATAAAGAGCTGGGGCTGTATTTACTTTGTATCCCTAGCACTTAGCACAAAGGTGAGCCTTGTTCCTAGTAAATATAAACAGCAAAGGAAATGCCTTTTAATTAATTAATACATTTATTCATTAATTCATTCCAAAATAAAACTGGATAAGTAGACAAGAATTATATTGTGGAAAACCCTGAATATCAGACAGAATCATTTTTATTTTATCCTAGAAACAAAAAAGAATCATTGAAGTTTTTTAAGCTGAGGAGTGACATGGTTAAACTTCTCCCTTCTGAAGATTATTTTTGTCTCTGGGCTGAAGAATTAATTAAAGAGGAGAGAAACTGGAAAGAGAGATGTTGCCAATCTATTATGGTGGAGTAACTAGGTGATTCTGTGGATAGAGAGCCAGGCTGGAGTCAGGAGGTCTTGGGTCCAAATCTGACCAAAGAAAGGGGCAAGGAGGAAGGAAGGAAGGAAGGAAGGAAGGAAGGAAGGAAGGAAGGAAGGAAGGAAGGAAGGAAGGAAGGAAGGAAGGAAGGAAGGAAGGAAGGAAGGAAGGAAGGAAGGAAGGAAGGAAGGAAGGAAGGGAGGGAGGGAGGGAGGGAGGGAGGGAGGGAGGGAGGGAGGGAAGAAGAAAGGAAGAAGAAAAAGAATGAAATCTTATTATGGTAATCAAGGTGAAAATCAATAAAGGCTTGAACTAAAACATTGACTGTATAGGTGAAGGGAAGGGAGTGGACACCAAAGATGTTGTAGAGGAAGAATCAACAATACTTAAAACTGATTGTATCTAGGGGTAAGGAAGGAAAAGGAACCAAAGGTAACTAACTCTGAGATTACCAAACTAGATAAGAGGAAGATTAAAGGGCCATTTAAGAGAAGAAGAAAAGTTCAGAAAAAGGTAAAGAGTTCTATTTTTAACATATTGAGTTTGAGATGCCATTAGAATGTCCAAGTGAAGATGGCTAGCAGGCAAGTGATGCATAAATGGTGTTGGGGGAGAGATGAAGAATTTAGACAGATTTGAAAGTCATCAATATAGACACAATGCTTAAATTGATGGAAACTTGAGATGAAGGCATAGTCGCATTACTTGGTAAGATTTATTATATTTAAGAGTATGTTTACACATGAAAGTTATGTCTCTTGTTAGAGCATCATATTATCGATTTACCTGCTAGCCAGGGCACTAATTTTACGTTTAACTTCCAATTGCCCAAATCCCTGGCAGTATAGTTAATCTGCAGAGCCTTCTGGCTACTTTCCAGGAAATCAAACAACTTGTTGGAGACTCATGAATGTTGGAACATGAAGTCTCTTCTCTACCTATTCCATTACTTTCTTTATCCCACTTCAAAACAATACCTCTATTATATAATGTCTCTTGGCATACTGTTATAACATCTAAAATCATTCTTGTTGGCCCATTGTTTGATGCTTTCATTGCATTAAAGCTGAACACTGGTAACTCCTTATTTTGGACCAACTAGAACAAACTATCTTGCTTCTTGTTATCAGATACAAAATTGAGATACTAGAATACTAGAATAAATATACATTGTGTTCAAATAATTGTTCTTAGAAGAATTTTGGAAACATAATGTGTCCCATTTTTAGTTTAACTATAAATATTCATAAAGGGAGCCAATGATGACAGAAGACACAAGAATTCAGCAGAATTCCCCCCACATTTCCCTCCAAAAAACTTTAAAATAACATCTCAAATCTGGTGTGACAGAGCCAACAAAAGGTCAGAAGGAGACATTTTTCCTGCCTGATACAAGTTGGGACATCAACAGGAGAGGTTTGTGACACTAAAGATGAGACTGATCAGAAGTACCGGGAATATGGTGATAGCAGCAGCAGCAGCAGCAGCAGCATCTTTTGGGAGCTCTTGACTCAGAGATGGTGAGACAATTGGTCAGAAAGAGATTATAGGGGACCACAAGTTGGCACCAAACACAGGATGATGTTGTGTTGTCCATTTGTATCATCCAGGTCTCAGTTCCAGAGCAAGGGGGAACATTAGCACTTTTGACCACAAAGGAGTAGGGGTCCTGGTCACAGTTCCAGGGCAGAGAAGAGTACTTGTGACCACTCACAAGGGAGCAGAGATCCTGGTCACAGTTCCAGGGCCAAGAGTGTTGCTAGAACTTATAGTTGTAGAAGTGCAGTAGTCCTGATAATGTTTCTAGAATGGAGAAGAGTGTTTGTGGTGGCTCACAAAGGATCAGTTCTAAGTCCTGGGGAGCAGTTCTAAATCAGAAAGGAGCACTAGCAGTTGTGGCCCAGGGATCTGAATCACAGTTCCAGGGCCAAGAGGAATGCTAACCCTTGTAGCTGCAGGGGAACAAGTTCCGTTCCTGAATAAAGACCAATGCAAAGGCTAGGAGAGCAGTGTCCATACCTGTCCTTGTATCATACCACCTTGAAAGCACTAAAAATTTACAGAATGCAGAATAAGCTCTTAAAATAACAGCAAACCAAATGGCTCAGTGGATTGAGAGACAGGCCTAGAGATGAGAGGTCCTGGGATCAAATCAGACCTCAGATACTTCCTAGCTATGTGACCCTGGGTAAGTCACTTAAACTCCCAGTGCTTAGATTTTACCACTCTTCTGCCTTGGAACCAATACACAATATTGGTTCAAAGATGTATAAAATTTAAAATTTGATCTCAAATAATGAAAAAATATTATATTTTAAGAGGTTTATTAAATGACCATTAGAAATCAAGGAATAAAGGGGATACAAAATAAAAACCACATGCCCATGGCTGGTTAGCCATTTTCAAATCCCCAACTTACTATCATCACCACTGATGCTACATCATTCCAAAGAGGAGGAAGAGCCTCAATAACCACTCCCTTTATCCTCTGTCTACAGGAAGTATGTAATGACAGGAAGTCAGTGGGCTCTCAGCATATGTTGTTCTTTTTTAGGGTAACAGATTTTCAATTATACAGATGAAAGGTAAGAGTTCTTTTTTTAAACAGTAGCACAAAAAAACAGAAGCTGGAGATAATCCCCTCCCCACACTAGAGAAAGAATCCAACTTTAATATGAAGGTAAAAAATCAATAAATAAGCCAGAAAAATGAGCAATCAACAACACAGAACCAGACCATAAAAATCTACTATGAGGGCAGGTAGGTGGTTCAATGGATAGAGAGTCAGATGTGAAGATGGAAGGTCCTGGGCTCAAAAATATCCTCAGACACTTTTAAACTGTGTGGCCCTGAGCAAGTCATTTAACTCCAGTGACCTAGCCCTTACTGCTCTTCTGCCTTGGAACTGATACTTGGCATCAATTCTGAGACAGAAGGTGAGTGTTTTTTAAATGCAAAATTTAAAATACAAAATGTAGAGGAAAATTAGAGGGGAAATGCTTGATACAATTGAATTATAAGAAGAGAGTCAACATAGTGGTAAATGAGCTGGAAAGGACCTCAGGGTCCTACCAAAAGTGAATCAGTTTTTTCTTTGGACAGGTAGAGAAAAGACCTTCAGTCACTGTGGATATCCTCCTCACTTTGACTCTCACCATTATCCCTCTGCCAGATATGCTCAGAGCCCCCTAGGGTACTCATACAAGTTGGATTAGATAGGCACAACAATGTCTCTTCCTTCTGTGTAGATGGAAGACCACCAGACCTTACCATCTACCCTATTAATGCCTCCTAAGGTCCTTCCTTAGTTTGCCTCCTGGCTATGAAGGCCTACTGATGGAATCTAAGGACTCCTGCCTTTTTTTTAAAAACCCTTACCTTCTGTCTTGGAGTCAATACTGTGTATTGGCTCCAAGGCAGAAGAGTGGTAAGGGCTAGTCAATGGGGATCAAGTGACTTGCCCAGGGTCACCCAGCTGGGAAGTGTCTGAGGCCAGATTTGAACCTAGGACCACCCGTCTCTGGGCCTGGCTCTCAATCCACTGAGCTACCCAGCTGCCCCCAAGGACTCCTGCCTTACAAGCATGTGTGTTAACTCCCCCAATAAGAGAGAGAACTCCTTAAGGGAGGAGACTATTTTGCCTTTTCTATTTGTATCCCCAGGGTTTGGTTCAGTGGGTGGCATAAAGTAAGTTCAATAAATGCTTTTCTTAATCGATTCATTCTTATAAAATACATTGCATCAAAGTACTATTTAGAGAAAAATTTGGATCACCCTCAGTTTTGTTTTATTTTGCTTAAACCTTTACTTTCTGTTTTAGCAACAACTTTAAGGGCTAGGCAAATGGAATTTAGTGACTTGCTCAGGGTCACACAGCTAGGAAGGACCCTCAGTTTCCTAGATGAGGAAATCAAGACCCAGAACACTTAAAAATCTTGCCCAGAGTCACAAAGACAACAAAACGAGGATGTGAAGTCAGATCTATGACTCCAATTCTAGTCCTTTATCTGCTACTTCACCTTGTGAAATAATAGCCTTTCAGATTGCACCTTGCTTAATGCTTCTTCCCCCCTTCATTGTTTCACCTTCTTTGGGGCTTCCCCAGCATGTCACCCATCTATCTCCCCATTCCCTGACCATATCCCAATGATTTAATCATTTCACAATGTTATCTCCCCATCTTATTATCCCTTAATAAATTCAAAACCATCATGACCATGTGTGTCTTTTAAAAGGTTTATTCAGAAAACTTTGGTTAACAAATGTTCATGGAATCTAACAGGTGGCTCCAAGACCAAGAAGAACAGAGTCCCAGAGGCTGTTAGAGGTCCCCATTGAGCTTATGTGTTCTCCAGAAATGCAAAGGGCATCAATAAATAATTAAAGTTACCAACAAATAATTTACTTCAAATATGCTTTACAGATAATAATATATTCTTATGAGGGAGAAGATCTCAAGAAGATTGAAGTCTGGTGAGTATGAATCCAAATGGAGAATTTCTCCCTTTGAACTTCATTGTTCAGGTCCCTGTCCAGTTCTCTCTAGGTCTTCAATGTAGGTCTTAACCCAGTCCTCATTGGGATTGGCACATTGCTGCTTGTTTTTTATGGTCTTGAACCTGTGGTATGAGAGGAGGAGACATGAGAGGTCAAGAAACTTTGTAGATTGTGATGAAAGGTAGGTCTCTGTGTTCCCTTCCATACCCAACGTGCCTTTCATCTTCCTGGGAGGGCTTAAAGAATAACCTCCCACCTTTTGCAACCTTCCTCTGGTCCTTCTGAGTCCCACCATCTATTCCTAAAGCCCCCTTCAGGGATGAGGGAGTTGAAGGCAAAGCCTCTTTCCTGTCCTCAAATTCCCATCACCTCTTCAATGTCTCCCCTGCCCACTGGAAAGTGGTATGATTTTATTGAGCTCAATGAGATGCATGAATATAGGAAATAATTACATTTCAAATGTCTATAAGAGGATATGTATTCTATGCAGATTTGTAAAATGGTATCATACAAGGAGGGCAGCTAAGTGGTACAAGGGATAGAGTACCAGGCTTTAAGTTAGACTCAATTTTCCTGGGTTCAAATCTGGCCTCAAACTTTCACTAGGTGTACAACCTTGGGCAAAATCTCTTAACATTGTTTGCCTCAGTTTCTTCATCTGTAAAATGAACGGGAGAAGGAAATGGAAAACTATTCCGTATCTTTGTCAAGGAAATCTCAAATGGTGTCATGGAGAGTTAAACACAACTGAAGACAATTGAACAATAGCAAATCATACAGAAATTATGACCTTAATAGCTGACCAATGAGAGAGCTTTTAATGACCAAGGTTTTAGCTTTCCAACAAATCTTCTATTAGAGGGAATGTCCAAGCTATGCAAGTAAGGCTCTTGGAGTGTAAGCAGGTGTGTCTAGGTCACATTCAAACATTAGAAAGGTTAGAATAATAAGGAGACAAAATGTATTTGTGTGTGTGTGTGTGTGTGTGTGTGTGTGTGTGTGTGTGTGTGTATTACCAAACTTGGTGGCAGAGTGTCTACTTGGATTTAGAGAACCAAACGTTGGCCTAGGATCCCAAGGTTGCTGCTCACCCTGTGGCCAGGACTTCATCTCCATCCCAGTTTTTTCCAGTTTTCTTTTTCCATCCTATTTTCCTCTATCCCCTAGAGACACTCAAGGGCTTGATACTCACACCACAGCTGGCTTGGGACACATGCTGTCGGTCCTATAATAGCCTGTCACAAATGTTCTGGGAATTGGTTGGGGAATATAGGAGAAGCAGCAGGAGGTGGGAATGGACACTGTGAAGGAAGGAGAAATGTGATCTTAGTAAATTCATATGTTCCCACTCCACATTCCAGAGCTGCTGACTGTTTTCCAGTGGCATGCTTTCCATCAGGTACACTAGAGATAGGATCCCTTGTGTCTCCCTCCCCTGGCAATCTCTAGTACCAGGTGTGATTCTCTGTGCCTGAAGGAAGATCAGAACTGCTGTTCTCCTCTACAAAGAGAATCATGGGAAAAGCCTGAAGCATGGGAGCTAGAAGGGATGGCAAGATCTACCCTTATAATTCCTGCCTTTTGTCAAGGAAGCAACTTGCTGGAGATTATATGGTTATTTAATGGAGAGCCAGAACTAATACCTGGTTAGATTAGAACCCAAGCTACTTCCTTTTCTGCCCTCCTGTCCTGTCTTGAACTTATATGTTAAGCAGCATATACTGTTGAGGGCATATTAATGCTTTCAACTCCAAAATGCATAGAAATCCTTCCTGTTCTTTCTCCTCCTTTCCAGGCCTCCCCCTCCCCACCCTCAACAGATCCCTATGATCAGACTAGGCTTATCCCCAGTCAAGGATCTGCCCAGTCTATGTCCAGAGCCTGGGCATGGCCACAGAGGACAGGAAGGAGAGAGCTCACTTACTTGGTACAGAAAATGCCAGAGAGCAGACAGCCATGGCCATGAGGATGAAGAGGGCAGTCATGGAGACCTTCATGGTTCTGAAAAGAAAGATGTTTTGCTGAAGCAGAGCTGAAGCTAAGAGACTCTGGAAGTCTGTGTCTCTGTCTCACAATTGGATCCTCTCTTTATAAGGGCTTCTGGGAGTACATGAAAAGGCCAAATCAACAGAAAATGAATAGGATTTATCAGAGGTGATGTCATAGTTAGAAAATGAAATGTGAAGTTACTGTTAAGGGCTGAGGTTCTATTGCTCAGTGCAGTTTCATCATAAGGGAAAAGGGGGGAAGGAGAGAGCGGGAAGGGTATGGATGTGGGTGAGGTGGAGAAGTGCTGGGGGCAGGGAAGTGGTGAACTTGAGATAGCAGCAGAGACATGCAAAGACAAACTGGAAGAATAGAATGCTAACCATCAATGTGAGGGGGTATTCAGAATTATACTGATATATTGCTTTCCCAACCTAGACTGTAGATTTAGACCTAGAAGGTCCCTTAATGATCATCTAGTCCAAACCTCTCATTTACTATAGCCTATGCAAGCCCTGTGATCTTCATCCCCCCACTGAGAAGTTAAGTCCCCAGAACTTGGCTACATATTTCTCCTACCCTTTAGCATGCTAAGGGCTACTTCTGAGGGTTCAGGGGTGATTCTCTAATTCCATAGCTGGAACTCTCCAAGATCATCAGTTTAGAATCAATTGAATCATCCAGATTCCAATAGATTTTACAAAAGAGTATTAGCTAAGATGGATCTTTCCCTAAGAATAGTTGCTCCAGAACATCTCACCCAAAGTCTAGAACACACTCTCCACAGAGACCCACAGAGCCCAAGAAACAGTGGGCTCAAGCTTAGAGAGTATAGAGATGATTACCGACTTGATGACTGAGAGTTTACTTAATACAAAGGTGCAAATCATAGTTCCTGATTGATGGAAAGTTCTTTTCTCCTATTCATGGGCTGTTTGAGGAGTTCAATTAAGCATGCTGCATCTTCTTGGCTTGTGAGGTAGACACTGACATCAGATGAGACAGCATCATTGAAAGGAAAACAGTGAGAATGTAGGAAGTACCAAATCTTCCAGAACATCTTGTCTGGTATTCGTGCCACCCAATCAGGGAAGTTAAGTAGGAGTAGTAAGGAAACCAGCCAAAGTTTAAATTCTAGAAGATCCCTAGACTGTGTCTAAGTTTCCTTGACCTATCCCTACATGCTCCATTTTTAAAAGACATTTAACACCTAGTCTAGGGCCAATATGTGATTGATTGTGACATGATTTTATCATAAGTACCAAGGCTAAAATGGTGCAGGGTGGTTTAGTCCTACTCATATCACAAGTAATACGTGGGGAGATAGATAAATACATATATAGACATACATGCATATATGCACATAAATATATGTGTAAACACATGCACACATGAATGTATATGTCTTCAGAGAGATTCCCCCACCACCCACTGATTCTCCTCTCAGCTGACATAGACTATACATATATATATATATATATATATATATTCATACATGCACACAAATTCTTTAAATTCATAAACTCCAGAATAAAATTTACTGATAGAGAATAAACAATTCTGTTTTTACCAAGTGAACTCTGAAAGAGTTTGCTACAAATGATGGTGATCATAAGCCAGAATGGGAAATGAGGTCTTGGCGCATTCCTCTATCCATCTTCTTTTTTTCTCCATAAATGATAAATATTTCCTCGTGGCATGATATCAATAGCATACATGTATATAACATTTCAAGGTCACAAAGAACTTTGACATCTATTGCTTCATTTCATTTTCACAACAACCTTAAGGTAAACAAGGTTGTTTTTCTCCCCATTATACTCATGAGAAAACTTAGTCCTGAGGTATATGGTGTGAGATGTTGGTCTAAACCTAATTGCTACTAGATTGTTTTCTGGTTTTTCCAACAGTTTGGTTGAAGAGAGTCCTTATCTTAATAGCTGATTTCTTTGGGTTTACCAAAGTCGATACTGCCATATTTAACTGTTTCTGAATCAGAATTAAGTGAAAAGAAGGCAGGAAAAGAATTTATACAACAATAGAAATAATGTGGAAGGAAGCAATGCTGAAATAGTTGAGAATGCTGATCAGCACAATCATGATTTTCAGAAGACTGATGAAAAAGTTGTCTCCTCACGGTTAGCAGAGAGTTCATAGACTGGAGAAGATATTTTTATTTATTTTGCTTGATTATATTTATTTATTACATGGGCATATAAGTGGCATGGTGAATAGAGTGCCAGCCCTGAAGTCAGGAAGCTTCATTTTGCTGAATTTAAATGTGACCTCAGATACTTACTAACTGGTGTCCCTGGGCAACTCACTTAACACTGATCACCTCTGTTTCCTTGTCTATAAAATGAGCTGGAGAAAGAAATGGCAAAGCATTCCAGTATCCCTGCCAAGAAAACCTCAAATTGCATCACAAAGGGTTGAACTTGACTGAAAAATGACTGACCAACAGCAACTTTTGCTTCATTAAGCAGGGTTCTTTTGGGGGAAGGAATAGGCATTGGTAGATAGAAATAGTGATGCAAAAAAAGAATTGTATATGTAAAAGGTTTTTTAAGTACACAGAGAAAAAAACAAAGTTCAACAGGATACAGGCAAGAGATTTTGCTTACAATTGTGATAAGTTTAATGCATACCTTTTTTTTTAACCCTTACCTGCTATCTTAGAATTGATACTAAGTATTGATCGCAAAGCAGAAGAGTAGAAAGGGCTGGGCAATTGAAGTTAAGTGATTTGCCCAGGGTCACACAGCCAGGAAATATCTAAGGCCAGATTTGAAGTCAGATCTTCCCCACTCCAGGCCTGGTGCTCTATCCACCAAGCCACCTGAATGCCCCTCAATACATACTTAATAGACTGTATGTATCAGAAGGTCATAGATTCATATGCCCTTCTTCTCTTTTCTCGTTTCATATACTGAAATGTTTGTGTTTGTTGATATTTTTGATGTTCACAATAAAAAATTTTAATATAAAAATGAGTGAATAGCATTTCACCTTATTAAAGGATTTCTGGAAGATGTGTCTTAACATTCCCTTGTGGTCAGTGGATTGGACTTGTAGAATTCATTCTGGTCCGGGGATGGGCCTGGATTGTCTCTTCTCTGTGCCCAAAACTTCTTCTGACTCCCTGAGCTGCGAGTCATTCTCTCTTTCTCATTCTCATATGTTAAGGCAAATGGGACACAGAAAGATCCAAGTGAATATGGTGACTCAAGGCAGGGGAAGCCTCATTGAGTGTCCTCAACTAGACGTGGAACTAAAGGTTAAATGGTACTGTAAACACAAAGAAACATTTCAGTCAAAACTGTACCTATTCACTCTCCCCTTCCCAACTTGGAAAGTTTCTAATATTTCATCCAATTTGAAATCAGATTACCTAATGTTGTATTGTTTCCTTTAATTAATTGGTCTTATTTGATTGTTTTTAATGTATAAAAAAGTATGTCTCCCTCTCTATTCAGGGTCCAGGCCAAAGCTTAGGGAGGGACTTGGTCCCAATATGTTGGGCAGTTGACATGCATTGCTTAATAAAATCAATATGATCAGAAGATCAAACCTTTGTTTCCTCAATCATTTCATCTTTTGCTTGTTACACCAGGGTATCCTTGGGCAAGTCAGTCAACCATCTTCATCCTTGAAATCTACTCTTCTTACTTTAACCTAAAAATCTCCTGATCTCCTTCCTCAGTCCTCAGCAGCTACCTAGAGGATCTTCTGACTTGGAGGTTCAGTTGGCACTCAAATCCATCCCAAGCACAGCTCATTATCTTCATTTTAAATTTGTTTTCTTTTTCAGTTCTCTCTTTCCTTTGAGGGTTCTGTCATCCTTTCAGGTATCCTGGTTTGGAACTTCAGAGTCATTCTTAACCTTCACCCACTATATCTGGTCGAATCCTATCTATTTTATTTCTATAGCATCTCTGGCACTATCCCCTTTTTTCTCCACTTAAATGGCTACCACTCTAATTTAGACCCTCCTCATTTCTCACCAGAACTATTGGAATAGCTTTCTGATTGGTTATTTTGCCTGTCTAATGCCTTTATAGATCTGTCCAATTTCTTCTTCACCCAGCTACTAAATTGGCATTCCTGAAACATAGATCTGACCACTAGAGTTCAAGAAGCTCCAGTGTTTCTCTGTTGCTTCTAAAATCATATATAAAACGATTTGTTTGGTATTTCATACTATTCAACAATCTTTTCTGAATATTTCCTTGATTCTATCTGTCTGACTTCCTCTTTCTCTTTGTTTTACTCTAAATATGTCTGTCTCTATTTCTCTTTCTCTTTGTTTCTATCTCTCTAATTCTCTACCTCTATCTCTCTTCCTTTACTTTCACCTCCTCCCTCTCCCTTTCCCTCATTGGACTTCTTTTTGATTGGGAGAATCACAAGATATCTTCAGCCAATCCAAACATTCTTTCTGTCATCACATCTGTTCCTCCAAGAATTTGACTCATTCAATCTAAAGTGTTGCATTGATAAGCTGCTTGAGGCTTGTTCTTATCTTAGCCACTTGATTTTTTTTTATTCAATCTAGAGTCTACCTTTACAAAAAAAAAAAGGATAGTATGTATATGAAAATATCCAACTTTATAAAATTTCATTTGGAAGCTAGTAAGTGTCAGAGCCAGGGCAAGATTTCATATCTGCTCATTCCAGATCATATTAGCCAATTTAGTAGAGATTCCTCCAACATTAAAAAAAAATTGTTAGGTAATTGTTAAATCCACTGACTCCATGCAGAGGCCCAACATAGCTAAGTTATATACCATCACTCTGGTGGTGAAGATAGAATTTTGATCTAGTTATTCTGACTCCCAGGGCAGCATTTTTTTTTTGCTGTCATATTATATAAAATAATTCCCATCCTAATGGATTCTTTCCTCATTCTCTTTCTCTCTCCTACACTAAATTTCTATATCTCTTACATATACACTATTTCCTGACTGTTCCCTGATAATATTACAGAATCATGGAATTTGAGGTCTGTAGGGGACCCCAGTAGCCATTTGGTCTAAGATATACTTGAAAGAAACCCTTTCTATAGGTGGTCACCCAGCCTCTGATTAATGACCTTCAAGGAGAGGAACCAATTGACATTTGAGGGAACTGATTCCAGTTTTGGCTAGCTTTATTGATTGGGAAATTTTTCCTGTTATCAAGCATTTCTTTACCTCTTTATCTCTCCTACCCATTGTTCATGGCAGGCATAAACAGTACAAGTCTGATACCTCTTCCTCATGCCCCACTCCTCAGATATTTGAATACAGGTTAATGACCTCCATGAATTTTTTTCCTCTTCTTACCAACCATCCTCAAACTCATTCTTGAGTGACAGGGACTCTAGGCCCTTCCTCTTTCTAATTACCCTCCTCTGGACATTCTCCAGCTTCCCAATATTCTTCTCAAACTGTGGAGTTCAGAATTGAACATAGTACCATCCTTATTCCTGGAAGCTCTGCCTCTCACTTTAGAACATTAGAGGTTCCATCAAGGTACTGACCCAAATTGAGATTGCAGCATATTTCAACTGCCAGACTTTTTTTCTCCCAGAGCAAATTCTCTGTAACCAGTCCTCCTATATCTGGAATAATAGAAGAACTTTCCCTTATCAATTCTATTTCTCCTAAGGAAACCAAAAACACACAAAATTTATGACTTGAAAAGGTTTTATTCTGAAGTATTTGTCCAACATCTGATGTTCATGGTATCCAAGAGATGGCCTGAAGACTCAAGGAACCAGAACTTGACTGCTAATAGAGGTCCCCATGGGGGATAAGTGTCCTTCAAAAATTTAAATACTACCAATAAATACCCAAAAGTGCCACCAAATAATTTACATATATTAAATATCACTAAGAAGATCTCAGGAAGGCTAGAATCTGGGGAGATTGCTTCTGACTGTAGAATTCTTTCAAAGATCCATGGTCATAGGCTCCTTAGCCCCTCAGTTCAGCTCTGGATCATCTTTGTATTTTTGAACCCAGTCATCACTGGGGTTGGCACACACCTGCCGGCCCTTTTTGGTCTGGAAACTGTGGAAGAAGAGGGAAAGAGAGGAGATGAGAAGTCTAGGAGTTTTTCAGCTACAGATCAACCGAAAGTCTCTGTGCTCCCCTCTTCCCAACTTTCTGTATATTTCTAGAAGGGATTAAGAAACACTCTCTGCTTTCTGAAACCTCATTAGGCCCAATGAGTCTAACTTTTGCTTTCTAGAGACATCCCCAGGAGAGATTATCTCAGTCTCTCCTTCCTGCCATCAAATTCCTGTTGCTTTGGTAGATTCCTCCTCATTGGAAGGAGTTTCTCCCATCTTGATCCTTGGAGAAGCCAACTTTGCTATGGGACTATATGGGCTTTTGCTCTCCCTTGTATCCATAGTTGAGTTGCCCAATCTATCCATTTGGCTAAATTGCCAAATGGCCCCATTTTCTCTTCCCTCATCTCTATCTCTCCCTATATCCCCTAAGGAGACTAAAGTAAGTTGATACTCACACCACAGCTGGTTGAGAGCACAAGATGCTGGTCTCATAATAGTCTGTCACAAATTTCCTAGGAATCTGTTTGCTGACATAAGAGAAGCAACAGGACATAGGAGAGTCAGAGCCCACTGTAAAGAAAAGGGAGTCATGAGATTAGTAGAGTCATATGTTCACACTATACATTCCTCAGGTTCTGACCTAATCTCAGAGAAATGCTTTTCTTCTGGCACAGTAGGGATGTCACCTACTTATCATGTTCTCCCTTAAGTGTCAGGTGTAATTCTCTGTGTAAGGAGAGGAATCAGACCTACTAGTCTCATTCCCATCCATGCAAAAACAACAAAAAATAGGAAGAATCAGAGCTAGATGGAATGTCAGAGATCTACTCATCCAGTTCTTGACTTTTAAAGAGGAAGATTCTTGCCACAAGGATAGATAATGGCAGTCAGAACTAAAACCTAGCTGGACCAGTCTATCGCCCTTTCCATCTCTTGTCCTGTCTTGATCTTATATGTTATATGCTAGTTAAGCAAATCCTGTCAAAATCACGTTATGCTTTCAAGTTCAATAGGCATAAACCTTTCTGCTCCTGCCCCTCCCTATCCATCCTCCCTCTCTCCACTCTCACCAGATCTCATGATCTGACTAGGCTCACTCTCTGTCAGAGCTCTGTGCTACTTATGATCACAGCCTGGGCGCATTCACAGAAAGCAGGGGAAAACTCACTTACATGGTGCAGAAGACACCAGAGAGTTGAAAGCCATGACCATAAGGATGGAGAGGGCAGCCGCAGAGACCTTCATGATCCTGAGAGAAGAGAAGTTGGAGGAACAGGGCTTAAGTTCAGAGACTCTGGAGGTCTGTGTCTCTGTCTCATGCTTGGGACCTCTCTTTATAGGGGCCTCTGGGAATATCCAGAAAGATCAATGGAACAGAAAAGGAATGGAAATTCCAGGGTTGAGCTGATGTCATGGAGGGAATTGGAAACTGAAAAGTGAGTCCAGGAAATGTAAGTCTTGTGCTAAAGACTGAGGTTCTCTTCCCCAATGCAGTTTCATCATGGGGGGAAAGAGGAGGACGGATAGAGAAAGGAGAAATATGTGTGTGGTAGGGTGTCAAAGGTGCTGAAGGGGAAGTGGTGAGCTCATGATAGCAGCAGAGACAAAGGAAACATGCAACCCTGAATTAGAAGGAGATTAGTTGACCATTGATTTGGAGGTATATTCAACATGACCTTCATACTGCTTGGATATCATAATTGCCTAGAGCCTAAGATTACAGATTGAGACGTATTAGGGATCTAGATGGTTTAGCTCAACATCTTCATTTTCTAGCTAAGGAACTGTGACCCAGAGAAGTGATTTATCTAAGGTTACACCAGCAGTCAGAAGCAGATCTTGGATATGGTCTCAAGTCTGCAGACTTGACATCTTTCCACTCAAGGTGATTAATCCATGCAGAGAAAACATCTATGGACTTGTGATGAGCCCCATGGAAATTTCTTGTGGAAATGGTGTTCAGAGCAGGAACAGGCAATGAGTATTCCTAGTCTTGGTCCATTCTTGTATCTACCTTCTTATGTGTTGCTATCAGCATATATTTGGACAGCTTTTTAAAGGTACATAAGTCTATTAACATTGTTTCATTTTATCCTCACAATAACCCTGTGAAGTAGGCAAGGGTGGCTTTCTTATCCCCAATTTCTTTATGAGGAAATGAAGATAGGGTGTCAGAAATAAAGTCCTATGTTTGAAGACAAGAAGACCTGGCTGGGTTCCTATCTCTAAATTTTAATAGTTATGTAATTGTTAGCCTCACAGCCAACACTCAAAGAGAAACTAGAACAGTTGCTATAAAATTATCAGGTGTTGTTGTTATAAAGTGTCTTGTCCAAGTTTGAAGAACTGGTGAGTAACTGATTCAGCCTCAGACTTTGTGACCTTAATCAGGGTTATAACTGTGATAAACACTCTCATAGGGATTAAGCAATGAGATCCTCTAATGGGAGTGTGGATATGAAATAATGGCTAAAATGATTAGATATTGGTTAATACAACACCCTCATGAATAAATCCCTTTAAAAAAAATAAAAATAAAGTTCACTCTAAATCAATAAAACCAGATGTGGAGAGATGATAAAAATGTGTATATAATAGCAAATGTCCCTGAATGAATTTGGAAATGGTTGTGATCAGAAAGATATCTCCTTCCATTTTCATCCCTTTTGCTTATGACATTACTTTTCATATCTAGACCTGATGTCTCACTGAAGGCTTTTGCAGTTCATGGTGTAATATGCTGGTCTAAGCCTGATTTCTGCCTGATCATCTTCCCAGAAC
Source organism: Monodelphis domestica (assembly GCF_027887165.1). Taxonomy (NCBI): domain Eukaryota; kingdom Metazoa; phylum Chordata; class Mammalia; order Didelphimorphia; family Didelphidae; genus Monodelphis; species Monodelphis domestica. The sequence goes on from NC_077228.1 coordinate 499,301,534, forward strand.
TTTCAATCAAATACAAACTCCTTCCCCCCATAGATGATGTTCTTGGGTTTGCCAAACCCTCTTTTGCTATGATCAGAAGCTTCTGATTCAGAATGAAGTAAATGGAAACAGAAGAACTGCTGCAATGACTTTAATATTATAGATGAAAGTAACTTTGAATAATTCAAGAATGCTGATCACTGCAGTAACTTATCATTCTATCAGAAGACCAAAGATAAAGAGAATTTCTCCTCTTTGATCAGGGAGGTAACAGACTAGAGGCACCTAATGATATAAGCCTTTTTAGTCATGGCCAAGGTTTTGGATTGCCTTGTTAATTATATCTAACATGTCATGAAACCATAGCACTGCTGGGTTTGTACCCCAAAGAGATAACAGGGGAAAAGACTTGTACCAAAATATTCATAGCTTCTCTCTTTGTGGTGGCAAAAACAATTGAAAAATGAGGAGATGTACTTTAGTTGGGGAATGGCTGAACAAATTGTGTATTTGTTGGTAATGGAATACTATTATGCTCAAAGGAATAATAAACTGGAAGAATTCCATGCGAACTGGAAAGACATCCAGGAATTGATGCAGAGTGAGAGGAGCAGAGCCAGGAAAACATTATACACAGAAACTGATACGCTGTGGTACAATCGAATGTAATGGACTTCTCTAGTAGCAGCAATGCAATGATTCAGGACAATTCTGAGAGACCTATGAGAAAGAACACCATCCACATTCAGAGGAAGAATTGTGGGAATAGAAATAGAGAAGAAAAACAACTCCTTGATCACATGAATTGATGGGGATATGACTGGGGATGGAGACTCTAAATGATCACTCTAGTGCAAATATTAATAATGTGGAAATAGGTCTTGATCAATGACACATGTCATGGATTTGTGCGTCAGTTATGGGAGGAAGGTGGGGTTAGGGGAGAGAAAGAACAGGAATCTTGTAACCATGGAAAAATATTCTAAATTAATTAATTAAATACATTTTTCCAAAACTTACCAAAAAAAACATGTCCTGAAAGGGAGTCTTTTGGGAAATGATGGCAAATGATAGTAATCCAAAAAAGAATAAAAGAGCATGAATGAAAAAATAGAAAACAAAAAAAAAACACACAGAGGAGAACAGACAGGACAGATTAAGATCCCCAAAATTAGGGGAATTGGCCTACTATTGTGATAAACTTATATATTTTTTAAAATAAGTAAACTATTCAATCTAAGTTCACAAATTCAGATACCCTCCTCTTTTCTGTTCTTCTTTGTATTTTATATTCAGATGTGAGTATTCATTAATATTTTAATGTTCAAAATAAAAAAGGAAACATTTTATAGGTTATGAGAGTCATCACAAATTTTTGGTACAAAAGAAATTAGGAGAGAAACTATGACAAGTTTGGTAATAACTCCCTTATGGCCAGTGTTTTGGTTTGCAAAACTCTTCATGTCTTGGTATAGGGTTGGACTGTAGTTCGTCTCTTGTAGTCAAGGCTTCCTCTCCCTCTCTGGTATGAGAGTCATAAGTCATCCTCTCTCTTTCATTCTCAGTGTCCTGATATCTCAAATGGAGATGCCTAGGACATAGAGAGATGCAAATGTGGGTAGAAACAAAATAAAGGCCAAAGGCACAGTGAGAATGTTTTCAAAAAGAAAGAGAACAAAGGTTTAATGTCATGGCAAACCCTCAAAAAATCTTAATCAGACGTCCATTGGAAGGAACAATGTTGTCTGAACCCTGGGAGAGGGGAGGAAAAGAGATGAAAAGAAAGTCTCACTGCATTCTCCTGAGCCAAGAAGGTCCTGGGAGGAAGAAATCAGCCTAGGTTCTGGGATTTCCCCATACAAGTAGGAAGCAAAAAAAAAAAAGTTATTTTTCTGTTGAGTTTCACTGAGAAATGGGATCTCACTCAGCAAGTCAGGCCAGATTTTGTGGATTTCCTGCCCTTTCTTCTCTAAAATGGGTCATGTGGTATATTGGAAAGAGGGGGATATGAGATTAAAATCCTGCCTCTGAAACTTATAAACAGGATATCCCTGACAAGTCACTCAATCATGTTTATCCTTGAAATACCCTCACTCTTCTCCATAATCTTTAAAATCCTCTGATCTCCTTCCTGAGCCCCACTTCCACATCACCAACTACCTGGATAAACACTTCACCTGGAGGTCCAATTACCATTTTGGACCCAACATACTACAAGCAGAGCTCATTATCTTCCTTCCAAATCCACCTTCCTTTTCAGTTCCATTTTTCCTGGTTGGAGGTTCTAGAATCTTCCTCAACCTTTCTTCCCCCAGTTCCAGGCACTTATCAAATCTTGGTTAACTTTCTCTTAACAGATTCTCCTGAACCATTTCCTTTTCTCCACTTAAATGACCACCAAGTTAATATAGTACCTCCTCATCTTTCTCCTAGACTATCAGAATATCTTTCTCTTTGGTCTCCTTGCCCTCTCCAAGCTCTCAACTCCCCAATTTTCTTCAAGTCTCTCCTCAAGTGCTACCTCCTAGAAGAAGAAGCCATTCCTGATTACCCTAATAGTTAATATTCCTCCTTACCCCCTGGAATTTCTTTATATTAAATTTGTAAATAAAGTTTAAAATTTATTTCTCTGGCTCCATCTTGTTTCCTTCCATTGGACCACGTTCCAAAAGTCTTTCAGGGTCAATTATCTCATTGATACCTCTAGACCTTCACCACCTAGCACAATGCTAAGTATAAAACAGTCACTTAATAAAAGCTTATTAATAAGCTTTTATTAATTAATAATAATTATTAATATAATTAAAATAATTATTATTATTAATTAATAAAAGCTTATTGAATTCAATGAATGCTGTAGAGGAGATAGTTCTCCTACATGAAAGATAGGTTTCAATGACCTCACTGTTCCTGCCAGCCCGTATTTCTCTAATTCTACACTTGCTCAAGAAACTACATATAATGACAGTAACCAACTTTGTCCCCAAAGAAGAGTCAAAAAAATTCACCAACATTTGTGGAAATTGGGGGGGGGGGTGGAACATTGAATAAACTGCCCAACATGCTTTTTGATGTGTTGGTAAATTTTGCTGAACTTATCTTCCTTCATTTTAAAATATTTGTTGCAAGGGATGACTCACTGGGTATGAAACATTCAGAAATGAACAATGTTAAAAATGTCTAAACAAAAATAGAATTAACTTGTAAAAAGAGAGCAAGAAAAGCACAGACACATTCTTTGCACATCTCCATTGTCTCTGGGGCCATGAAAAGCCTCTCACATTCCTAGAGATTCAAAAGAATTCCCTTTCACAGCCTGTAATAGCCATTCTAGTCTGGTAGAGTCGATTACATGCTGATATTGAAACCGTAGAGCGATGTTGAATCCTGCCTTGAACACTTCCTGGCTCTATGTTCATGGGGAAATCAATTCATCTCTCATATTTTTTCTCTTCAACAACTTTGTGCTGTGAGGAGTGAAAGGGAAATGATAACATCATTCACAAACTAATAGTACCAATAAAACACAACAAAAATAGCAAAGAATAATAAACCACCATTTCCTCAATTAAAACCGTTTACAGTTTTAAAAGTATGTTCTTCTGCCCTTATTATATCATGCGCAGTATTAAGGATGAATGAATTGCCAAAGATCACACAGCTGATGTATGGCAAAGTCCAAGTGGAAATGTCGAGGAAAAATGGATGCCTTCTAGGAACTTAGTTCGCGGTCCTCATCACAGTCCTGTGAAGTTAGCAAGTAATAGCATACCCCTAGGACACATTAGGAACTTGAGACATAAATAAGTGGCAAGGCTTGATGAAGGCTTACTATTGTAAAAAAGATGTGTTCACATATATGTACATATATGTGTGTGTCTATGTAATATACACAAACACATTTTGTACGTGTGCATATGTATATATATGCAACTGAAATTCATAGATTCACAGGCTCTCTTTTCTCTTTGTATATTAAAAGGTTGATGGGTGTTGATATTTTAGTGTGGAAAACAAAAAGGAAAAAGCTTCTATCTATGAAGGTCATGACAATTTTTCTGTATCAAAGAAACTAGAAGAGAGACCAATCCACAAGTTTGGAAACCATTCTCATATGACCCCTGGCTTGTCTCAGAGAACTCTGCCTTGCCCTGGAATGAGCCCCGTTTGTGACTTTTGGACTTCCCCTTCCCCTCTGCACTGAGAATCACAAGTCACCCTCCCACTCTCAGCCTCTGTAACCTCAAGGAACTGAGGTCCAAAGGACAGAGAAAGCCAAGTGTAGGGAAGGACTCGACAAAGGGTGAAGCCACAGAGACCGTGTTCTTCCTCAAAGAGACAGGGATTTAGGGTTAAATGTTGTCAAATCTGGACTGTAGGAATCCATGGTGCTGCTTCAACTCTGGGAGTGGAGGAAGGTAGAGAGAAGGAAATACTGTGTCACTACAGTCTCTTGCCTCATGCAAAAATAGGCAGGAGGAAATGAGACTGAGGTCTTGTAGGCTCCCTTAGCAGCAAGAAGAAAAATAGAACATATGCTTTCTCCCCTGAGTTTCAGTTAGAAATGGGGATCCTGGAGGCAGCTGGGTGGTTCAGTGCCCAGAGACGAGAGGTCCTGAGTTCAAATCTGGCCTCAGATACTTCCTAGCTGTGTGACCCTAGGCAAGTCACTTAACTCCCATTGCCTAGCCCTTACCATTCTTCTAACTTAGAACTAGTTCCCAGGAAAGAAAGAAAGAAAGAAAGAAAGAAAGAAAGAAAGAAAGAAAGAAAGAAAGAAAGAAAGAAAGAAAGAAAGAAAGAAAGAAAGAAAGAAAGAAAGAAAGAAAGAAAGAAAGAAAGAAAGAAAGAAAGAAAGAAAGAAAGAAAGAAAGAAAGAAAGAAAGAAAGAAAGAAAGAAAGAAAGAAAGAAAGAAAGAAAGAAAGAAAGAAAGAAATGGGGATTCCCCCTTGGAGGACAAGGATGACCAGATTTTGTAGATTTCCAAGGAGATCAGACAGCAGGCTATACTTACTTTAATAGGGACAGAGTGACTTGATTGATTTTTCTTAATCTTCAGCCTAACCTTACAAAAAAATACAGAAACACTGAAAATAAATGCCTTTGGTTTTGTTTGTTGCTGTTGTTTTTTCATCTAAAACTGGACTAAGAATTCAAGTCTTAGGGGGCAGCTGGATAGCTCAGTGGATTGAGAGCCAGCCCTAGAGACAGGAGGTCCTAGGTTCAAATCTGGCCTTAGACACTTCCCAGCTGTGTGACCCTGGGCAAGTCACTTGACCCCCATTGCCTAGCCCTTACGACTCTTCTGCCTTGGAGCCAATACCCAGTATTGACTCCAAGATGGAAGGTAAGGGTTTAAAAAAAAAAAAAGAATTCAAGTCTTGTGATTTGAAATTGAAGTTGACCAATTTATTATAGATTTCTCTTCCAACAACAAAAATGCTTTTAAAGTTGCTGTTAAACACTTTGAATTCAAGAGACCCAGAGTGAGTAAATGACTTTCCCATGGTTACAGCTTATAAAGTCAGAATTTGAACACAGGCTATCTGAATCCAAATGAAAGCATATTTTTCTGCTATTATGTTTTTTGAGAAAATACCCATTCTGATTAATCCTTTCCCAGTTTTCTCTCTGTCTTTCTCCTTCGCTTTCCTTGGATCCTTGGGAAAACTCCTATGCAATAGTTATTTTATGTTCATACCCTGACAACATCACAGAATTTGAGTTTTTGAAGGGACTGCAGTCATCTACTCCAAAAAGTGGTTAAAAGAAATCCCCACTATTACATCTTTGTAGGTGGCCACTTAGCTTCCATTTCAAGACCACCACAGCTTGAGGCTGTTGTTCAGTCAGTTTCAGTCATATCCAACTCTTGATAACCCAATTTGGGATTCTCTTGGAAGGGATATTGGAGTCTTTGCCATCTCCTTCTCCAGCTCATTTTATAAATGAGGAACTAATGCAAGCAGGGTCTTACCCCAAGGGTCACCCAGCTAGGAAGTATCTGAGGCCAGATTGAAACTCAATATGAATCTTTTTGATTCCAAGCTCATTGCTCTATCTATTCCTGCACCATTTAGCTGCCCATAGTTTAATGGTTAAGAGGTTTTTCTTAATGTCAGGCCTAAATTAACCTTCCTACAAATGCCATCTACTATCCCGTGTTCTATCCCTGGGCCAGTGAGCACAAATCAACATTCTTCCAAAGGAGAGACCTTCTAATACTTAAAGGCAGAAATCATGTCTGGCCTTAGTCTTCTATTCTCCCCACACACCATCTATAGTTTCTTCAACTCACTCTAGGCACCTCACATCCTTGGCTGCCTTTGTCTTCTCAATAGAGGAGAAGGTGTGATTTGGGGCTTCCCCACCAACCTGCTGGCTCAAAGTGAGACGACAGTCCACTGAAGCCCCAGGGATTTTACAAAAAAAAATTTGTTTTAATGATACCACAATAATATAGTATGAACGTAGAATTCCATCTCCTAAATCCCTCTTCCCCAAGAACACTGAAACAACAGTGAGATGTGGTTTTAGAAAGTTTTATTCTGAAATCTTTGTCCAAAAGACATCTGTGGAATCCATCTAGCAACCCCTGGACTCTAAGGAACAGAGCCTAGGTTGCTAATAGAGATCCCCATAGGGGACAAGCATCGTCCAGAAGTGGAACAATAGTACAAATAAATAAGAAAATCTGCTACCAAATAATTAACAGAAATTAAATAGCACAGATAAAAATTAATTATAATGAGGGAGAAGATCTCAGGAAGGCTGAAGTCTCAGAAATTGCTTCTGACTATGGAATTCCTTAGCTTGGTCCATGTTCCTTGAAGATTTGTAAGCCAAAGGCCCTGAGCCCCTCAGTTCAGCTCCAGTTCCTCCATATAGGTCTGAACCCAGTCATCACTGGGGTTGGCACACACCTGACGGCCTCTTTTAGTCTGGAACCTGTGGAAGAGAAGAAGGGAGATGAGAGGTCAAGTAACTTTTCAGCTGGAGGTAGAGATGTTCATGTCCCCCCCCCCATACCCATCCCTCATATCCTTAGGAACAATTCTCATCTCTAGCAACATCTCTCAAGTTCTTCTGAGTTAATCAGGTTCTCTCTAAAGACTGGTCCAGTGGGGAGCCTCTCAAGAAGCCTGATCTTGGCATTCAATTCCTCTCACTTCACTTTTTCCCTCCTCCTTCAGTAAGTAGCTCCCACCTTGTTCCAAGGAGAACTAAACCTTGGCCAAAGATGACCAGGGTCACTTCTTTCCCTTGTAACCAGAGTCTCACCTGAGTTGTCTCATTTATCTATTAGACCAAGTTGCAGAATGGCCCCATTTACTCTTCCCTTACTCTCCCTAAAGAGATTCAGGGAGTAGTTAGATACTCACACCACAGCTGGCTGGGAACACAGGCTGCTGGTCTCATAATAGTCTATCACAAATTTTCTGTGGATCTGTTGGCTGACATAGGAGAAGCAGCAGGAGGTGGGAGGGTCAGAGCCCACTGTAGAGAAAGAGGAGGCATGAGATGAGCAAGGTCAGTGTTCCCACTCCACCTTCCTTAACCACTGCCTGTATCCCAGGGACAAGCTCTGTGTCAGGCACACTGGAGGTGTGATCCTTATTCTGCTTCTCTCCAGTACTAGGTAGGATTCTCAGTGTGCCTGGAGAAGAATCAGGCTTGCTGTTCTCATCCCCACTGGAGATATTTGGAGGAAACCTAAAGTGTGGGAGCTAGAAGAGACACCAGAGATCTACCCATCTAGTTCCAGCCACCTACTGGAGATCACATGAGCATGTTGTGGGAAAGTCAGAATGAGAACTTAGCCAGACACAGAGCTCAGGCTACAGCCCTTTGGGCTCCCTTCTCCTGCTTTGGTCTTACTGTAAAGGACACTGTAATGTTTTCAAGTCCAAAAGACATAGAAATCCTCCCTGTTCTTGTTTCTGCCTTTCAGTCTTTCCCCTCCCCAATCACAATGGATACCTCTGATTCGACCAGGGTTCTATGAGGCATATGATCAGAAGCTGGGCACAGCCACAAAGGGCAGGAGAAAGCTCACTTACTTGGTGCAGAAGATGCCAGAGAGCTGAAGGCCATGACCATGAGGATGGAGAGGGCAACCACAGAGACCTTCATGATCCTGAGACGAGAGAAGTGCTGGAGGAGCAGAGCACACACAAAGGGACTCTGGAGGTCTGTGTCTGTCTCATGCTTGGACCCTCTCTTTATAGGGGTTTCTAGGAGTACCCGGACGGAAAGAAGAAACAAAAGGAGTGGAAATTCCAGGGTAGAGCTGATGTCATGATGGCAATAGGAAACTGTAAAGGGAACCCAGGAAGTGTAAGGCTAGTATCAAGGTCTGAGGTTCTCTTCCTCAATGCAGTTTCATCATGGAAGAAAGGGGAGGGAGGAGAGAGAGGAGAGAAATGTTCATATGGTGGGGGTAGCATGGGTGCTAAGGGGGAAGTGGTGAGTTTATGACAGCATCAGAGAGAGAAGAAATGTCTAAAACTGAATTCAAAAGAGTTTTGTTGATCATTAATCTGAAAGAGTATTCAATATGACCTTCATCCTTCTTTGCTATCACAGCTATCTAGGTTTTAGGACTGAGGGTTGAGAATTAGAAGGCTAGTAGGTGATTTCATTTAATAACCTCATTTTCCAGCTAAAGAAATTGTGGCTCAGAAAGAAGTGACTTGTCCAGAGTCAGACTGGTAGTCAAAAGCAAATCCTAGATATGGTGTGCTGGCTCCACCTCATTATACACAGAGAATGGTCCATGTGGAGGAACTCGTGGTTAACTATTTTGCAAATGGTGGCCATGGGCAGCTCCATGAGATGAAAACTACTGATCTCGGCCCATCCCCAAGTCTGATCTTTTGTGTGACAATAAGAACATCATATAATCTTTAACAATAAAAAACTTTGACACTTGATATCATTTCATCTTCACACCCACCTTATGAAGTAGGCAAGTCTGATAGTCTTCTCTTTAAATTTTATTTATGAGAAATATGACATCAGAAAATAGAGACTTAACATATAGTAGATACAGCTCTAGGTTTGAAATCAGGAGGCTATGGGTTCAAGTCTCAGCTCTGAAACTTACTTAGCTGTATGATCCTTAACCTCACAGTACCCTGAACCAACACAGCTAGTAAGTGTCTGATCCAGATTTGAACTCAAGTCTCTTTGACTTCCAGCATCACATTCTATCCACTATACCACCTAGCCACCATCTTTGTATCCTGAAATTTTCATATTTATTGATACTTAATATTGATATTCATAGTGAAAAAAGAAAAATGTATAAAGTGTGAGGGACTTGGCAACTTTAGAGATACTGACCTAAGTCTGAATATCACTCTTAAGGTCTCTGGTTCAATTTGCAGAACTCAAACTGTCGTAATATAAGTTTGGACTGTAGCTTTCAGCGGCCAGGGCTTTCTTTTCCCCCCTGTGCTCTCCTTCTCTCATTCTCACTGATACCTAAAGTGAGATCCATGGGTTAGAGAGAGATCCATGAGAATATGGGGAACCAATACAGACAGAAGCCCAGAAATATGTCCTCAAAATGAACAAGAATTAAAGGTGCAATGCAACAGAAACATCTCAGACACACCTCTGCTGGAAGGGTGGTGCCCTGGGAAAGGAGAGGAAAGGAGGTCTCACTACATTTTCTTGGCTCAAGAAGGAAAAGGAAGAGGAAACCAGACTGGGATCTAGGATTCTCCCTTAGCAGTAGCAAGCAAAAGAGGACTTCCTCTTTCTCCCTTAAGTTTCTATCAGAAATGGGGATCCCACTCCCATGACAAGTCAGCTCAGGTCTTGTGGATTTCCTGCCCTTTTCCCCTCCAGCAGAGGTAGTGTTTTGTAGTGGAGAAGGGGATGAACATAGAAGTCAGGGAAGCTGATACTTACCATCCGAGTGTTCACTCACTCATTCTCATCCTTTAAATACTACTCATTTCCTTCCTTGATCCCTTAAATTCCCTGAGTTTTTGCTGAACTTTCTACCCGCTCATTTAAAAATCTTAGTTCCAAGGCATAAGGAGAAGAGACATTCAGAAATGAAGGAAGGAAACCATCCTTTAACAATAGAATTAAACTGCAAAGGGAGACTGAGAAAAGTGCAGGCACATGCTCTGGACTTCTCTTTTTATTTCTGGGGTCCTTTTGAGAGCTTCTCAACTCTTAGGGACATAAAAGCATTCACTCTCTTTCACTGCTGTGACCTTCTCAGACAAGCCTGGTGAAGAAGACAGCATGGTGGCATGGAAATCATGGAAATCAAAGCTTTTGAATCATACCTTAGACACTTCCTAACTGTATGCTCATAGGAAAATCAATTAATCTTTCAGAGTCTCAGTTTCCTCATCCATCAAATGGGGACAATAATACTCCTTCTCCCCATTTCACATAGGTAGTTGAGAAAAAAGTACTTTGAAGACTTGCAACAAACATTTTAGGACTGGGATTTTGGGGCTACAGGATCAAGAATTTGGAGCTAGAAGGAACCTTAGAGGGCATCAAGTCCAATAAGGTGACTAAGTTTCCTCACAAACTCTTTCAACTCTCCATTGCGGTTTTATCTCCCAACAACCTGGGCAGCAGGCAGTACAGGGAAAATGATAATACTCCCCAGGACCACTACCCCTAATAAAAAATGGCACGTGTTAACTATTAGTCAACAGTCATTGCCTCACAAAAGCCCTTGACAATTTAAAAAGCATATTCTTTTGCCCTGGTATCTCATGTAAGCCTAGAAAGGTTGAATGAATTGCCAAGATCACATAGTTAATATATGGCAGGGTCCAGATGGGAATGCCAAGGAAGACTGGATTAGTTCAGGAATTTACACATACATTTACACATTTACACATTCATGGTCCTCACCGCAATCCTGTAAGGTGACATGGCAGCAGGTAGTGTCCTTCCTATATGACAAACAGGACAAATGGAGGTGACAGAAATTTGTCCAAGGATTTGTATTAAATCACTATTGCCCTAGATTTCCTTTCTTCTAGGGTAGAAAGTGTCATTTTCATGTTAGAGTTGGGAAAAAAGAAATAACGTACATTTATTAGTGATTTGAGCAAGGACATTTGTCCAGAGCTTCTGAAAACTTCTCAAAGAGAACCAAAGGGACAATGGGGAAGAGAAGGGGACAGAAAGAGATGAAGGGAGTGCACTGGGATGAGTTGGATCTACCAGTGGAGATTTTAGGGCAGAGGACCAAGAGGTGGAAATGATCTTAGAGTTTTACCTCTCAGCAAGGAAGCCAGGATCACTGGAAGAAAAATATATGGAGGATAGTAAAATATTAAAACACTAGGAAAGAAGGAATCAGTGTTAAAGGCTTGAAAAGTCAGAGAATTTTATGTTTGATCCTGGAAGTGATAGGGAGCCACTGTAGTTTATTAAGTAGTGAGGTGACATAGTCAGATCAATTCTTTGGGAAAATCACGTTGACAGCTGAGGGAAGAATGGAGTGGAATTGGAGAATGTGAGAAAAGGAGATCAACCAACAGGATATCATTACTTTAATTGATAAAGACTGAAGATTAATTTTCTTATTCTGCAGCTTAACCTTACTAAAATGCTGGCACAATGAAAATATATGACAATTTTCTTTCATTCTCAAGCTAGAAAGTGTCTGACCTAAGACAAAAATTCTCTTTCATTGAAAAATATATGATATTACTATTCTTGTTATAGACACTGAATCCATCTAGATGTTTGGAGTAGGTTAAGTGAGTTGCCCAGGATCACACGAGTACTGCCAAGATTTCTAGACACTCTGATGCTAAATTGAGTTTTTTCTCTCCTTCCACAACTTAAAATAACTCATTCTGATTACATTTTCCTGTGCTCCCTTGCACTCTCTTTCTCTTTCTGTTTTTCTCTTTCTATTCCTCCATTGTCCCTAGAAATTCCTAATAATTGCCATCAGATAACTATTTTTAAGCCTATACTTTGATAATATAACAGAATCAAATAATTTTTTTTGTCATAGGGGTAGCTAGGAGGTGGATAAAGCATTGGGCTTGGATTCAGGAAGAATTACCTTCCTGATTTCAAATCTAGCTTCAAACATTTACTAGCTGTGTGACCCTGGGCAAGTCATATAACCCTGTTTGCCTCAGTTTCTTGTCTAAATTGACCTAGAAAAGGAAATGGCAAACCATTCCAATATCTATGCCAAGAAAATCCTAAAAAGATTCATGAAGAGTCAGACATAATTGAAATGACTCAACAACAACAAAAACAACATAGTCATATATTCCAAAAGGTAACTGAAAAAAAAATTCCCATTATCCCATCCTTTATAAATGGTCACCAAGCCAGGGTTTAAAGACCTCCATGGGAGAGGCAATCACATTCCAGTTTGGACAGGTATAATTATTAAGAATTTTCCCCAATATCATTTCTAAATTTAGATGCTCACAAATTCTACCTCTGCCCTTGGTGCTATCCTTGAGCTCTACAGAGCCCAAATCTATACTATTTCATAGGACAGACCTTTTAGAACTTGAGGATTTGAATCATGCCTGACCTGGGTCTTCTCTTCTCCCCACTAATGACCTCTAGTTCCTTCACTTCGTCCTGTTATGGTTCTAGGCACCTCATGTTCTTGGTTACCTTCCTCTGAACGTTCTCCAGTTTCCCTGTATTCTTCTTAAACTGTGGGTACCCCAAATGACCACAATGCTTGTCAGTTTGGTCTCATCAGATAAGAGTAGTAGGACTATTGCCTCTTGATTCCAGGAACCTTGCTTGTGAACAGAGAAGATGCCATTTTTGGCTTACCCATCAACCTACTGACTCAAAGTGAGATGGCAATCCACCTAACCCACGGAGCTATTACAGAAACTTTGTTATCTAATGTCATCACATCCATCTGGTATGATTATAGTAGAACTCCCACTCCCCAACCCTCATGCTCAAGAACATTGAAACCACAACAAATAGATTTGGTTTTTAAATTTTATTATGAAATTTTTGTCCATTAGACATTCATTGAATCCATCAGGTGACCCAAAGAATTTTAAGAAAGAGAGACTAGGCTGTTAATGAAGGTCCCCACAGGGGACAGATGTCTTCCAGAAGTGCAAAGAATATGAAAAATACCCAGAGCTACCACCAAATAATTTATACTATTTACATACATTTACATAAATCTCACAGATAAAAAAGAATTATAATAAGGGAGAAATCTTATGACTGTGGAATTAGCTTGGTCCATATCTTTTTAAAGTTCATTGACCAAGGCCCTAAGCCCCTCAGTTCATCTCCAGTTCCTCCATATAGGTCTGAACCCAGGCATCACTGGGATTGGCACATACTTCACGCCCTCTTTTGGTCTGGAACCTGTAAAGAGAAGAGGGGAGATGAGAGGTCAAGGAGCTTTTCAGCTTGAGATAGAGATGTTTCCCCAACACAAGTCTAGCACTGACAACTTCCTACATATTTCTGGAGAATCTTAAAGGACAATCCTCATCTCTTAACAATATCTCTCAATTCTTATGTCAATTAGGTTTTCTCTGGAGACCTGTTCAGTAGGAAGTTCAAGAAAACTTGACTTGGTATAAAATTCCTGTGACTTCAGTTTTTCTCTCTCCCTTCCATGAGTGGCTCCCATCTTGATCCAAGGAGAACTAAACCTTGGCCAAAGATGACCAGTGTCACTTCTTTCCCTTGTAACCAGAGTCTCCCCTGAGTTGTCTCATTTATCTATTAGACCAAGTTGCAGAATGGCCCCATTTACTCTTCCCTTACTCTCCCTAAAGAGATTCAGAGAGTAGTTAGATACTCACACCACAGCTGGCTGGGAACACAGGCTGCTGGTCTCATAATAGTCTATCACAAATTTTCGGTGGATCTGTTGGCTGACATAGGAGAAGCAGCAGGAGGTGGGAGGGTCAGAGCCCACTGTAGAGAAAGAGGAGGCATGAGATGAGCAAGGTCAGTGTTCCCACTCCACGTCCCTTAGCTACTGCCTGTATCCCAGGGACAAGCTCTGTGTCAGGCACACTGGAGGTGTGATCCTTATTCTGCTTCTCTCCAGTACTAGGTAGGATTCTCAGTGTGCCTGGAGAAGAATCAGGCTTGCTGTTCTCATCCCCACTGGGGATATTTGGAGGAAACCTAAAGTGTGGGAGCTAGAAGAGATGTCAGAGATCTACCCATCCAATTCCTGCCTTTTGTCAAGGAAACCACTTTCTGAAAATTACATGGATATGTTGTGAGAAAGCCTGAATAAGAACTGAATCAGGTACTGAACACAATCTAATGCCCTTTTTGCTCTCTTCGCCTGCCTTTAGCTTTCACCTCAACCAGCATATACTGTCAAGGATATGGTATTTTTTTTTTACTATTTCTTGATTTTATTTGAAGACTTCTGTAATTGTTGGTTCTTGTCCTTACACTGAACCAAAGTTCTCTAAGTGCTACCAATCGCTCCTAGCTTTGCCTTCTGCTGCCAACATATACCTAACCCAACTACATGGCAACTCTTCAAATATTCAAATGTTAGTCACACAGACCCAAATCTTCTCTTTTTCACAATAACATCCCCACTTCTTTCAACTCATTATTGTCTGGAATGGCACCCAATCTTCTTTCCATCTTGCATGGTAATGTTTTCAAATCCAAAAAGCATAGAAATCTTTCTTGTTCCTACTCCTCCTTTTCAGTGCTCCTCCCTCCCTAGAAGATCTCTAGGATCAGACTAAGCTTATGTCCTATCAGGATGCCATATAGTTTATGACCAGAGCCTGGGCTCAGCCACAAAGAGTCAGAGAAAGCTCACTTACATGGTGCAGAAGATGCCAGATTGCTGAAGGCCATGACCATGAGGATGGAGAGAGTAGCCACAGAAACCTTCATGATTCTGAAAGGAAAGAGGTGTTGTAGGAGCAGAGCACAATGTAAGAGACTCTGGATATCTGTGTCTGTGTCTCGTGCTTGAACTCTGCTTTTATAGGAGTTTGTAGGGATATCCAGAAAGAAGGAACATAAAAGAAGTGGAAATTCCTGGGTAGAACTGATGTCATGGTAGGAATAGGAAACTGGAAAGTGAACCTAGGAAATGTAAGGCTGTTACTAGGGAGTAAAGTTCTCTTCCTCAGATCAGTTTCATCATGGGGGAGGGGTGGAAATGGAGGGTAAAGAGAGAGAAATGTGGGGTGGTAAGGGTGCTAAAGGGGAAGTGGTAAACTTGAGCTAGAAGCGGAGACAGATGAGACACATCCAAAACTAAATCAGGAGTGTTTTGTCAACCATTGATATGGAGGTGTCTTCAACGTGACCTTTATCCTGCATTGGTATCATAACTGCCCAGATTTTAGGATTACAGATGGAGAGCCAGAAAGGTCCTTAGTGATCTAGCCCAACACCTACATTTTATAGCTAAAGAAACTGTGGCCCAAAGAGAATTGACTTGCTTAAGATCATGTAGCAGTCAGAAACAGATTTTAGATATTCTCCCAGGTCTGCTGACTCCATGTATTTATACTTACTGAGAATGGAACATATGAGGAACCACCTATGGTCCTTTAAGGGCACTCATGGACATTGTTTGTGCAAATGGTGGCCATGGGAAGGTCCACCTGGACATGACCCATCCTTATATCTGCTGTGATGATATTAACAACCTCCATTTATATAACACTTTAAGGATAAAGATTTTGACATTGATAATCTCATTTCATCTTCACATCAACTTTATTAAGTAGGTAACATTGGTATTCTCTCTAGTTTATTTATGACAAAATGGAAACTTGATCTAGAGTGAACAGAACCCTAGGAAGGCCTGGGTTCAAGTCTCATCTCTGAAACTTACTAGGTATGAGATCTTTAATCTCATAATACCACCAGTTAACACTCTATATAAATGGTTTATAGAACAGTTGCTATATAATTACCAATTATTATTAAATTACTTATATAACCTTTAATAACCAGGAAGTGACAGATTCGGGATTTGACCTTAGACCATTTGACTTCAGACAGTTTTACAAACTATGAGGCACACACTATGGGAGAGGAGATAACATGAGAGCCTCTGAGGAGGATGCGCATATAAAACAATGAGTAGAATTATGGAATATTTTTTTAGTTCACAACCATTACATATGCACCCTTTTTATCCAAGAAAAATTAAATTTCTGTGAAAGAAGAGAAAAGAAGTTTTGGGAGGAAGACAGAGATGTATGTGAATAAAATGTTACTATTTAACGAGTCTAAAAGTGGTGAGGTAGGACAGGGATCTCCTTCAATTTTTCTGCAATTTGGGAAATGTAATTTTTCTGTCCAGGTTTGGAGTCAGCAGATCTGGGACCAGATAGGGGATCTGCCTCTGATTATTGGTGTGTCCTTGGATAAGTTACTTCTCTCTGGACCACAGTATTTCTTTAAACCCTTGCCTAGAATCGCCTAGAATTTAAACCCTTGTCTTAGAATCAATACTAAGTATCGGTTCCAGGGCAAAAGAATAGTAAGGACTACACAATTGGAAATAAGTGACTTGCCCAGAGTCATACAGTTATGAAGTGGATAAATCCTGATTTGAATCCAGGACCTCCCATCTCTAGCTCTGGCTCTCTATCTACTGGGCCACCTCCCTGCTCTTAGACCATAGTTTTTTTGTTGTTTTTTTTTGGCATAAAATGAGGATGTGAATCTATATAACTTAGGACTTCGTAGTTCTAAAAGTATAATCCTAAGATCTAAGCAGTTATGATATCAAAACAGCAGTAAGGTCTTACTGAATACTTCAGATCAATGGTAAACAAACTCTCCTTCCTATTTGTTTTGTATTTGATTCATCTGTCTCTGCTACCATCTCAAGTTTACCACTTCCCCCTCAGTCCCCTCATCACTCCACTACGCAAACATTTCTCCTCTCTCCAGCTACCCTCTTCTTTCCCCCATGATGAAACTGCACTGAAGAAGAGAACCTCAGCCCCAGGCACCAGCCTTACATTTCCTGGGCTCATTTTTTAGTTTCCAACTCCCACCCTGACACATGGAACGCCCTGTGGTATGTGGTGTGAGATTTTGGTCTATTCTTGATTTCTGTCTGATTCTTTTCCAATGTTTCTAATAGTTTGGGTCATATACAGAATGCTGACCCAAGTGGGCAATACCTTTGGGTTTACTAAACACTCCTCTGCTATGGTCCCATGCTTCTATTTCTGAAGGAAGTGAACAAAACCTGGAGAAGAACTGGTAAATGGCTAAAGTATTGTCAATGGAAAAATAATCAAACCAGGCTAGAATGTTGATCATTACAATAAGTAATCATTCTAGCCAAAAAAACTGATGTGAAAGCCTGCTTACCACCTTTTCACGGGCAGATGATAGACTACAGTTGACAAATGAGATAATATTTTGCTTTGTTTTGCTCAGTTATACATAATTTGTTATAGAGGAGAATTTCTTTGGGGCAACTGATAGCAATGTAGAAAAAAAGGAGAAATAAAGAAAAACACATCAATGAGAAATTGAGGGAGAAAAAGGATACAAAAGAACAAAAGGAATTCTAGAAAGGGACACAAATAAGCAGGGAAGTTTATTTACCATTAGCAAAAACTTAATGTATAACTAAAAATACCAAACTATATTCAGTAGATGTTCACACATTCATACACCTTTTTCCTGTTCTTTATGTATTTGCTGTTGTTCAGTCATATTGTTGTGGGGGGGGGGCTTGAGGTGAACCCTTGGGGTTTGGGATGGGTACCCTTTGCAAGAATGCAAGACTCCATAACTTAGCTTAGAAATAAAAAAAGAAATTTATTAATTTAAAGGTCATGTTGAATTTTATTTGGAGGACAGCATAGATGGGATGCTGCATCGTACAGGGATGTGTTCTGGGTCTTTTATACTCTTCAAAAACAGGGCTAATAACGTGGCCAGTAATGGAATGAGGTTGGGCAGGTGGGGGGGGGGGGAATCTTTGTTCTCTGACGGGGTGATCCTCATAGTTTAGGGGGTGAGTAGATGTCTTAGATACAACCAGATGGAATCAAAGTATAGCCTGGAGGTGTATCTCTGTGTCCATCTTGGAATCTAGGGGAGAATCTTTCTCTAGGGGGTCTTTCCTTATCGTAAATCTTTGCTGTCCAGGTAAACCCTTTCCTCAACACTAGCAAGAACACAAGGAAGGAAAGGAATTTTCCTGCTTACAGTTTGACATGAAGCACTTTTATAATTTGGGGGTACAAAGGGAAACTCAGAGTCCCATGCCAATGTCAGGCATGCATGACTCCATTTGGTGTTTTCTTGACAGAGATACTAGAGTGGCTTGCCATCTTCTTCTCCAGCTCATTTTATAGATTAGGAAGTTTAGGCAAACAGGGTTAAATAATTTGCCCAGGGTCATATAGATAGCAAGTATCTGATATCAGATTTGAATTCAGATCTTTCTTACTTCAGATATGTTGCTCTATCTACTCTACCAACCTACCTACCCTCTTCATCCATCAAAATGTTTATATTTATTGATATTTTGACGTTCATAATAAAAAGAAAAAACATAATGTGTGAGATGGAAATTTTGGAGATACTATGACAAAGGTTTGGATATGACTCTCTTATGGTCAGTGGCTTGGTTTGTAGTACCCAAACTTGTCTTAATATAGGTTTAGACTGTGGTTTTTCTCTATGGCCAGGGCTTCCTCTTCCTTCCTGTGCTGAGAGCTGAGAGTTATAAGGTCTTTATCCCTCTTTCATCCTCAGTGTCTTGATATTTAAACTACTACACATGGGATACAGAGAGATCCAAAGGAATATGGGGAACCAGTGTAGACAGAAACAACACAGACTATGTCCCCCAAAAGTCAGAGAATTAACAGTGCAATGTAGGGAAACCACAGAAACATCTTAATCAGACCTTCCTTGGAACTGTGGGACCCCGAGAAAGGAAGAGAAATGAGACAAAAAGGAGGTCTCACTACATTCTCCTGAATCAAGAAGGAAGAGGGAAGAGGAGATCTGATTAGGGTCTAGGATTCTCCCTTTGCAGTAGGAAGCAGAGAGGACTTCTTTCTCCCTTAAGTTTCTTTTCTTTTCTTTTTTTTATCTTACAACAGACCATATTTTTATTCTCATATAGCTGGCTAAAAGGTTCAGAGAATCCTGCTGTGCTTAAAGTATATGTTGATTTAATTAATTGGGAGGAAATCAACAAATTATAGAATGCATTTCTCTTCCTCTTCATCTGCCACAAATGTTGATCTAAAAGCTGCATTTAGTTAGTCTTTTTCAAGTATCCATTACAAGCTCTGCCATAAAGATTGACCAAGCAAGCATCCCATGAAATTTTTCTTGTCGTCATTGGACAATGAATCCAATTCATTTGCTTATTATAATCCTTAGCCATGGCTTCCTTTTGTTCACTAGTTTCATTCAGAGCAACAATGTGAAGACGAACATGACTTGGGTCATCCATTGAGTGTGTCATGGAGGTCAATGGATGATAATCTCATGTTTAAAGTACCAAAAGTTGTTTATAGATGGTGTTTCTTTGCCTCTTCTTCCCCCTTCCAAACTGAGCAATTCTAATGGGTTGTGATAGGTAAATAATATAATCGCCTCCTCCTAGGATGAGTTTTCATGCACTCACTTCAGTTGGTCTTCCAAAGGAAGCTTCTGAAGCAGCTTTCAAAATCTCAAGGTCACTTCCACACCACTGAACTTGTGGACAGCTCATGAATTAGTGTATTACAAATGTAAGCTTTTGTAAAGCATTGAATTATTGATAAGATACTAAGTCTTCACTGCTCTAGTGGTTTCTGAGTGCTCTGGCCCCCAGGTTACCCTGGCAGAGCAATGAATTCATAAAATGAAAAGAATTAGGAGTAGGTGCATTGTCTGTTGTCCTATGAGACTTCTTCTTTGTAGCAGGGATGAATCTATACATCTTAACCCTTTTCCTGCCTCCTTAGCTTAGTCCTCATGACAAGCTCTGCAAACCAGGAAAAAAAGAAAAAAGAAAAAAGCTAACTGGTCACTTTTGATTTTTATCTCTGCAATTATCCTATACGGAGCAAAAAAAAAATCAATTTAATTTTAATTAACCCCTTGTTCTCCCTAATTATCCATTCATTTAGACTGTCTTTTTTTCCCCACTGGAGTCTTTAAGAGGTCAGAAAAACACTGACAAAATGAAGACAAATAACTGAAAGGATTTCACTGTATTCATCAGTAGGCAGTTTTAGAAGCTTTTTTTTTTTTAATTACCATTCCAAAATGCAAAAAAGTCACATAAAAATAGGAAATAGTCTCATCTTCTTTCTTTTCTCTAGAAATTGTGTTCAGTTATCAATCGAAGTATTTAAACTTCAAATTAACCTCCAATCAAAAAATCCATTGTGTAGCACTGGGTCTTTTTAATAGCCAATATGCAATATAATAAATGGAATTTACTTAAAAGAATAGCCAACCTCATTTATAATCAAGTTTGTTGGAATATTATGTTCTGTGACTGTTCACCATAGTAACATATCTATTCTGATTTTTCTTGATATATTATAGAATCTTTAATAATTAGCAAAAATGTGGTGCCCTGGGAAAGGAAAGGAAATGAGGTCTCACTACATTTTCTTGGCTCAAGAAGGAAAAGGAAGAGGAAACCAGACTGGGATCTAGGATTCTCCCTTAGCAGTAGCAAGCAAAAGAGGACTTCCTCTTTCTCCCTTAAGTTTCTATCAGAAATGGGGATCCCACTCCCATGACAAGTCAGCTCAGGTCTTGTGGATTTCCTGCCCTTTTCCCCTCCAGCAGAGGTAGTGTTTTGTAGTGGAGAAGGGGATGAACATAGAAGTCAGGGAAGCTGATACTTACCATCCGAGTGTTCACTCACTCATTCTCATCCTTTAAATACTACTCATTTCCTTCCTTGATCCCTTAAATTCCCTGAGTTTTTGCTGAACTTTCTACCCGCTCATTTAAAAATCTTAGTTCCAAGGCATAAGGAGAAGAGACATTCAGAAATGAAGGAAGGAAACCATCCTTTAACAATAGAATTAAACTGCAAAGGGAGACTGAGAAAAGTGCAGGCACATGCTCTGGACTTCTCTTTTTATTTCTGGGGTCCTTTTGAGAGCTTCTCAACTCTTAGGGACATAAAAGCATTCACTCTCTTTCACTGCTGTGACCTTCTCAGACAAGCCTGGTGAAGAAGACAGCATGGTGGCATGGAAATCATGGAAATCAAAGCTTTTGAATCATACCTTAGACACTTCCTAACTGTATGCTCATAGGAAAATCAATTAATCTTTCAGAGTCTCAGTTTCCTCATCCATCAAATGGGGACAATAATACTCCTTCTCCCCATTTCACATAGGTAGTTGAGAAAAAAGTACTTTGAAGACTTGCAACAAACATTTTAGGACTGGGATTTTGGGGCTACAGGATCAAGAATTTGGAGCTAGAAGGAACCTTAGAGGGCATCAAGTCCAATAAGGTGACTAAGTTTCCTCACAAACTCTTTCAACTCTCCATTGCGGTTTTATCTCCCAACAACCTGGGCAGCAGGCAGTACAGGGAAAATGATAATACTCCCCAGGACCACTACCCCTAATAAAAAATGGCACGTGTTAACTATTAGTCAACAGTCATTGCCTCACAAAAGCCCTTGACAATTTAAAAAGCATATTCTTTTGCCCTGGTATCTCATGTAAGCCTAGAAAAGTTGAATGAATTGCTCAAGATCACATAGTTAATGCATGACAGGGTCCAAATGGGAATGCCAAGGAAGACTGGATTAGTTCAGGAATTTACACATACAATAGTTCATGGTCCTCACCGCAATCCTGTGAGGTGGTATAGCAGCAGGTAATGTCATGCCCATAAGACAAATTAGGAACCTGAGTCACAAAGAGATGACAGGGCTTTAACCAAAGCTTTCCTCCTAGGTTTCCTGTCTTTTAGGGCAGAAAGTGCTATATCCACATTAGAGTTGGGGAAAACTAAAATATAGTTATTCCTGATTAGTCCAAGGGCATTCAGGCAGAGCTTCTGACATCTCAGAGGGAACTAAAGGGACAATTGGGAAAAGGAGGCAAAGGGATGTGAAGGGAGTCAATTGGGGCAAGTTGGGTTTTCCAGTTGAGAATGTAGGGCAGAGGACCAATAGGCAGAAATGGCATCTATGTCTTGTGGGAGGAACAGCAAAGAGGCCAGTGTCACTGGTTGGGAGAATGTGTGGAGACAGTAAAGTGTTAGAAAACCGGGAAGGTAAGAAGGAGACAGGGTGTCAAAAAGAGAATTTTATATTTTATCATAGAGGTGATAGGGAGCCACTGGAATTTACTGAGTAGGAGCATTGGGAAAGCCACTTTGACAACTGACTGAAGGATGGAGTAGAAAGAGGATAATGCGAGCGAAGGAGATTGGCCATGAGGGCATCATTATGTTAAGTGATAAAGGATACAACTTAACTTTACAAAGAAAGAAACAATGAAAAGCTCTGAGCTAACAATTTTTTTTAAATCTAAAACTAGAAATTGTCTGAACTAGGATGAGAATTTGAATCTTGCCACTTGAAACCCATATTGGACAGTTTACTATAGGTTTCTCCTTCATTGGAAAGTATGATTTTGCTATTGTGGTTAAATACACTAAATCCATCTGGATATTTTGAGTAAGTGACTTACTCATGGTTACACCAGTAATGTCAGGGTTTGAACTTGGCCACTGATGCTAAATTGAGCATTTTATTTTTTGCCAAACCTTTTTTAAATTAATTATCTTTTTAAATCCTTATCTTCCATCTTAAAATCAATATTGTGTATTAGTTCCAAGGTAAGCGAGTGGTAAAGGCTAAGCAATAGGGGTTAAGTGACTTGCCCAGGGTCACAAAGTTAGGAAGTGCCTATTCTGATTACAACTTTCCTCTGTGTATGTGTCTCTCTCTGTCTCTGTCTCTGTCTCTCTTCTCTCTCTCTCTCTCTCTCTCTCTCTCTCTCTCTCTCTCTCTCTCTCTCTCTCTCTCTCTCTCTTTCTTTCTCTCTCTTTCTCTTTCTCTCTGTCTCTCTCTCCTGCATGTCTCTGTTTCTGCCTCTGTCTGTCTCTCTGTTTCTCTGTCTCTTCTGACTCTGTGTCTCTCCCTCCCATCCTCCCTCCATCTTCCTTGATATTACCTTACAACTGCTACAAGATAGCTATTTTCAGCCTATATGCTGCAATATTACAGAATCAAAGAATATTTTACTCTTGGAGCAGATAGGTGGCAGAGAGGATAAAGTGCTGGGCCTGGAGTCCAGAAGACTCATCATCTACCTGATTTCAAATATGTACTCAAACACTTATTAGCTGGGCAAGTCACTTCATCCTGTTTACCTCAGTTTCCTCATCTGTCAAATGGACTAGAGAAGAAAATGCAAACCACTCCAGTATCTATGCCAAGAAAACTCCAAATGGGATCTTAAAGAGTTGGACATGACTGAAATGACTCAACATCAACAATATAGTCATCTATACCTAAAGGTAACTTTAAAAACTCCCCATTATCACATCCTTTGTAAATGGTCACCAAGCCTCGATTTAAAAACCTCCAAGGGAGAGGGAACTAACCATAATTGGAGATAATCCATCCCAGTTTGGACCAGGTATAATTGTTAAAAATGTTTTCCTAATGTCAAGTCTAAATTTAGATCTTCACAAATGTCATCTCTTGGATCTATCTTTGGGCTCCAGCGGGCACAAATATACACTCTTTCACAGGATACATGTTCTAATACTTGGAGAAAGGAATCATACTTGACCTAGGGCTTCTTTTCTCCCCACTAGCCACCCTTAGTTCCCTCACCTCATCCTCTTGTGAGTCTAAATACCTAATGTTCTGGGTTGCCTTCCTCTGAACAAGATTCTCCAGCTTCCCAATAGTCTTCTTAAATTGTGGATAGCAAAAATTACTTCCTTATTACCTGTTGTCTTTTTAGACCTGAACAATAGGACTATTGCCTCTCTTTTACTGAACTAGGACAAGAAACTTGCTTCTCAGCACAGGAAAACATTTTATTTTTGGCTTACCCATTGCCCTGCTGATTCAAAGTGAGATGGCAATCCAACTAACCCACAGAGCTATTATAGAAATTTTATTGTCTAATACTGCCACACCCATCTGATACAATAATAGAACTCCCCAACCCCTCATCCGCAAAGAACATGGAAGACAGAGTAAAAAAATATGGTTTTAAAATTTTTTATTCTGGAATCTTTGTCCTTTAGACATTTATAGAATCTAGTAGATGACCCAAAGGATTCTAAAGACAAGAGACTAGACTGGTAATCAAGGTCCCCACTAGTGACAAATGTCTTCCAAAAGTGCAAATAGTACAATCAAATACCCAGTGCCACTACAAAATAATTTACATGAACTAAATATCACAGATAAAAAGGAGTTGTAATGGGGAGTAGATCTCAGGAAAACTGGAGTCACAGAGATTCATTCTGACTGCAGAATTCCTTAGCTTGGTCTATGTTCCATGAGGATAAATTGGCAAGGTCCTGAGCCCCTCAGTTCAGCTCCAGTTCCTCCATATAGGTCTGAACCCAGGCATCACTGGGGTTGGCACACAACTGACGGCCTCTCTTGGTCTGGAACCTGTGGAGGGTGAAGGAAGGAAATAAGAGACCACAGAGCTTTTTAGCTGTAGGTAAAGATGTTTCTTTATGTCCCCCCTTTACCCCATGTCTAGCACTGAAAACTTCTTGCATACCTCTGGAGAATCTTAAAGGACAATCATCACCTCTAACAGCATCTCTCAAGTCTTATAAGTCAATTAGGTTTTCTCTAAAGACCTATCCAGTAGGAAGTTTGTCAAGAAAACTTGACTTGGTTTAAAATTCCTGAGGCTTAAGTTTCTCTCTCCCCCTTGCATGAGTAGCTGCCATCTTGATCCATGGAGAATGGAGCCCCCTGGGTGATTTCTTTCCCTTATAACCAGAGTTGCACCTGAGTTGTCTCATTTATCTATTAGACCAAGTTGCAGAATGGCCCCATTTACTCTTCCCTTACTCTCTCCTTGTATCCCCTAAAGAGATTCAGGGAGTAGTTAGATACTCACACCACAGCTGGCTGGGAACACAGGCTGCTGGTCTCATAATAGTCTGTCACAAATTTTCTGTGGATCTGTTGGCTGACATAGGAGAAGCAGCAGGAGGTGGGAGGGTCAGAGCCCACTGTAGAGAAAGAGGAGGCATGAGATGAGCAAGGTCAGTGTTCCCACTCCACCTTCCTTAGCTACTGCCTGTATCCCAGGGACAAGCTCTGTGTCAGGCACACTGGAGATGTGGCTCCCTTATCCTGCTTCCTTCCAGTACCAGGTGGGATTCTCAATGTGTCTGGAGAAGGATCAGGCTTATTGTTCCCATCCCCATTGGGGATAATTGGAAGAAACTTGAAGCATGGGAGCTAGAAGAGATGTCAGAGATCTACCCATCCAATTCCTAATCTTTGTCAAGAGGCCACTTGCTAGAAATTGCATGGGTCTTTATCGGCTGAGCCAGAATGAGAATTTAGGCAGACACAGAACTCAGGCTACTGTCCTTTCTTCTCTCATCTCCAGTTTAATTTTACATGATAACCAACACATACTATCAAGAACGTGGTAATGTTTTCAAGTCCAAAAGGTGTAGAAACCTTTCTGTTCCTGCTCATCCCTTTCAGTTCCCTCCCTCCCCAATCACAACAGATCCCTATGATCAGACTAGGTTCCCTCCTATAAGGGCTCTGTCCAACTTAATATCAGAGGCTAGGCACAGCCACAGAGGGTAGGAGAGAGCTTACTTACTTGGTACAGATAATGCCAGAGAGCTGAAGGCCATGACCATGAAGATGGAGAGGGCAACCACAGAGATCTTCATGATCCTGAGAGGAGAGAGGTGTTGGAGGAGTAGAGCACAAGCTAAGAGATCCTGGAGATCTGTGTCTGTGTCTCACACTTGGACTCTTTCTTTATAGGGGTTTCTAGGAGTACCCAGAAAGAAAGAAGGAACATTAAAGGTATGGAAACTCCAGGGCAGAGCTGATGTCATGATGGCAGTAGGAAACTGTAAAGTGTGCCCAGAAAACTTGAGGCTGGTGTCA